>NW_027556180.1:24581371-24771371 GCF_003287225.1 Phascolarctos cinereus
ACCACTATTATGGCCATTATTTCCCATTGTACATCGATGGAAACAGCCCAGAACTCCAAACCCAAGAGTCTTGGTAATATCAGTTGCCTGTCCCTCACTGACTCAGGGTGGTAACCCACAGCTATTTTTGAGGGTGAGAAATGATTGTCGAGAGGGAGTTCATCTTCCTCATCACCATAAACAATGGCTACTGACCAAATGACCATAACAGGTAAATTAGCATAAGAACCCTCAGAATGGTAACCCCTTTCATCCCCACACCACTGATTTCTCCTTTAGTTCATTCCTCACAGTCATCATGTTATAAAGCCACTCTTCTTTAATGCCATTTCTATTGATAAATTCATATTGGTTTCTGATGTTGAACTATTTGATAATGACAAGAACATCAGGGGAAATAATTTTCCTTTCTAGATCTTCAGTAGCTGTGGCTAGAACAACTGTAGGAGCCATTGCTAGACTATATCCCCAGAGGTAAGGTTGCTTCCCAGGATCATGGTGGAGGGGATTGGGCTCATAGCAATGACATTATCATGTATTTTCAGTTCATTACCCTGGATTATGTCCTTTAAAGTCTGAATGTATATGGTGGACAAGGTAGTGGTTCGACTTTTCTGGCACATGCTACCTTCAGTCTCTCCCTTACAGTGCCCTGCTGCTTCACATAATCTGGTTTCACCACCCCCTGTATGTGAAACGTGGTTGATAGTTGGTAGGAATTATAGACTTCCTTGATCATCAAATAAAAATAAATTTCAAAATGTTAAGCAGAAACAATGTGCCCAAGCACTGAAAAGATCAAAATAAACAGTTGAATAGAAATAAAACAAATTTCCAACAGAAAGCTAAGACACATATACATTAGAGGCAAGAAATAATACCCTGCCCCTCATCAAAAAAAAAAAAAAGGGGTATGAAAATGTTCCGGTCATCTATATGGTTGCAAGAAGTACAACACAACAAAAATTCAAGTTGAATCAAATAAGAAAATAAAACTTGGGTGTCATTAATGATATGAATGATTCAGTGGATTTCCCTTTGGTTCAATCTCACTTAAAGAAGGAAGGATGGCTGAAACTTATATATGAAGATTTGCTTCCTTCTGCTAAATGCTAATTATTTAAAAAAATTATCACAAATAATGAATAATGAGTAGACTTATCTATCCATGTAGATAGTAAACATGTAGATCTGAAACCAGAGACCTTATTGAAATTAGAGCATACCAGATAAGAGAAGTGAATGGAGAACAAGGTATCTTGATTCAATGACCAGGGAGTCCTTAAATTTTCCTGAGGGAAATTTCCAACATCTCTGGGGAGGAAAGCTAGAAATCAGGGATATTTTAGACTCTGACTTTATCGATTGCCTTTCAAAATCTATTCTCTTTCTTCATTCCTCCCTGAAAAGGGTTTAGAATGACATGTATCCTTTCTTAAGGCATAAAAATAGCTAAACAATATGGGATATTAACATAATTAAATACTATTTTACCTTAAGCAATGACAAATATAAAGTGTTCAGAATTAATTAGAAAAAATAATGTAAAGAAATAATAACAAGTGAAAAAAAAAGAACCAAAAGAATACTGTATAAAATGGCTATATTAACGTAAATGAAAAGATCATAAGAGGGAGGAGTCAAAGATCAGTAGCGGTCCAGGAGAAGAGATAATAGAACATCATGGAATATACATCTCTTCTACTTTTTTCATGGGATAGTTAACCTAAGAGGATATATTTGTTATCATATGGAAGCACAGTATTTAATTATTTTAATTAATTGCTATTTGTAATAAAGAACAGTTCAATCTATCAGGATTGGGTAGAGTGATTATTTTTTTCCCCTAAAATCCACTGTGTCATAAAGGTAAAATGCATGGAAAGAAAGAAAGGGTTTCAAATTATTAGAAAGAAAATGAATTATATTTTCATTGAAAATTTATAGCAAACACTAGGTTTGAGATCTGGAAATGTAGTTTCTAGTCCTTACTCTGTAACAGTCTTTGTCAGCTTGTTTCCTTTGTCTGTGCCTTCATCATCTGTCAAATGTCAAGTTAAGTAATAATGATGGGGATTTATACAGTGCCTTAAGGTTTGCAAAATGTTTTAGTTTTATAAACTCACCTATTTAATTTCCACAGTAACTGTTAGGCAAATGCATGTATACATACATATGCATTTCTCTACATATCTATGTATACATGTATGTACGTAGCCTCATTTTGAAGATGTAAAAACAGAGTTAGAGAGTGTAAGTGGCTTCTTCCTGAACAGATAGCTAAGGAGTACCAGAAGCAGAATTCAAGTTTAGGTGTTTCTGAACATTCATTTAACATCATTTACCCAACTCTGTGCTGTCTTTCCAAACTAATCTTTACAAGACCATCTGCAATTCAAAAGTTCTGTGAATTTCTGATTTCATTGGACTAATTGATATTGTACTTTATTTTAGCATACAGTAAAAAGACATTTTGCTCTACACATTATTCATGCTGGAGTTTGGTGATGATGTTTCCCAGATGAGAGTATTACATTAATGTTTGTAGTTAAAAATAAAGAAGTGAAACTGGATTTTAGTGGTGTCAACACATGGATCATTGACCATACAACAGCAACCCAATAAGCAAGCTGTGAGTCAGTAAATGTGTCTGATTTTCATTATTTCCAGTACGAATAATGCTGTTCTCATTTAAACCATTTTGTCAAAAGGTGGCTTTTTATAGCTTGCACTGTTTTGAGGCATAAGTTGGAGCATGATAGCTATTAACTGTGCCATTTCACTGATAGTACTCCTGTATTACAAGTGCTGGAATGAGTAAGGCTCATTTAGGCTCTGCAGGATTTTTAAAAAATACTCTTTTATCTTCAGCAAACTGTATAAGTTTTCATCCACTTATTACTAATCAGTTTATATCCTGAGATAAAAGGGTGGAAGTCATGCTCTAGGGTTGTCCATAAGGAAAAGTAGTGCCTTTGTTGGAATAGCAAAAGGATAACGTGTCCCAGAACACTTAATATGTCCCAAACAAGAGGTGCGATATTAAAGGAAATTAGAAGGCTATTAGCAGCAAATCAGAAGAGTCGTCACATAAGTGGACCTCCTGACTAAGCAGCAGGACAAGCTAGGGGAGACATATAAGTCAGTATGTGCCACACAAGTCAAACTCTCACAATTACCTTGATGATCCCACCTCTTCAGACTCTTATGGAGACACCCCAGGATCTGGAACCTAAGAAAGGTGTGAAGAACACTGTTTCTACACAGTTTGCTTAGCCATGGTTCCAGGATCCCCCCTCCACCCACTATGGGGGTGCAAGCTGACTTCACATGAATATGTAGAAGACAATCTTTACCAGAAAAGCTCTTCACAACGTCAAATGGTTCCACATCAGAAACTCACATGACATCGTCAGTGAAAATAATTCAGGAGAGGCATTAATATTTGCTTTTCCCAACCTAAGCACTGAGACCTTTCCATCTGACTTGTAGTATAAACTTCATTTGTCATCTTCCCAACTAGAATATGAGCTCCAAGAGAACAGGACATAAATTATATATATATTTTTGTATACCCAATGTTTAATATGTTTAAACACTATCTATCTATTCACACACTCAAGCACACATGTATGTATCATGTATATGCATATATACACATAATAAGAGTATATGAAAATATGCAAAGATGCATGCATATGTATTTTCCATAGAATATATATACATATATGTTTTGAATTATGCATATGTGTACACACACACACACACACACACACACACACACACGGTGCTTCTGCAGAATGCAAAACTCTTGAAAACAGAAATTTTTAATTTTGTGCCCCATCAGCATAATGCCTGGAACATCTTCATACATCTGGCATTTGTTGGATGCATGAAGCAACTACGACTTTGTTAGTATTTATATGCTCTTCACAGCTTGAGAGAACCAAGCCCTGAAGACTTAGTAGAATGTCTTAGAAAGTTTCTGTGGCCAAAGAAATCTTTAACCCTGTGACTAATTTGGTTCGTGAAGATCTAGCAAAGGAAGCAATGATCAAAATGCACCAGAATGTCTTTGTCCACCACAGGGTAGATGAGGCACAACTTTTTTTTCACTTTTGAAAATGTTACGAAACTGGTAGAAAAAGAAAGTGAATGTGCATTTTAGCTAAATTTTATTGGAAAATAGCATTTGACAAACTTTCTTAGATTTGTCATATGTGAAAAATGGGAAAAAAAGCCCCAATTATAGTAAAAATAGGTAGATTCACGCCTGTTAAGATCTACATCTAAAGGTTAGACCCTAACAGTTTTATATCAATGTGCCAGGAAGCTTCTAGCAGATTGCCCCAGGGATCAGAACTTGACTCTGCGAAGTTTTCTGTTTTTATGAATTTTTATAAAAGCTTTGGATAAAGGTATAGTTGACATGATTGTTGAATATAAACAACACAAGTTGGTAACACATAGTGACAGAATAGGGAGGCAAGAAAAAATTTTAGAGGTTAGGACATTGAGCTGAAATGCAAAGTGAATAAATGTATAGCCTTAGAGATGGATTAAAAAATGAACTTCACAATTATGGAAGAAGGAGGTGTAATGAGGTAGGAATTTATCTGAAAAACATCAGGAGGTTTTATAGGACTGCAAGCTCAAATGTGTTAAAAGTATGTTATAGCAGCTCAAAAAGTTAAAATGATCTTTCAGTGGAATGAGATGCATACCTCCCAGGAGTTTGAAATGATGGTATTGCTGAAAGGGTGCTGAAAGCACTGGGTCATGAATAGAGAGCTAGTGGCAAAGTCAAGATGACCTGAGTTTAAATCTCAACTCCAGCACCTATTGGTTGTGTAACCCTGGGCAAATACGTGAAAAATCTCAGGGGCCTAGTCAATTTAATAGAAGTATAATTTATAGAGCACTTGCTAATTTGCATTGATAGCTTCTGTTTCATCACCTTCAACAGATAAAATCATAGCTCCATGAGAAGCAGGGAGAGAACCACTATTATATGCTGCCCTAGGTGAACCATATCTGGAATGTTTAGTTCTGGAAAAAATAAACAAAAACACACATTATTTAGTTATTTAGGAACAATTGATAAATCGAAGAGCATTCAGGAGGGGCCACATCGACCTCAAATCCATCCCTGTGAATATTTTTTGAAAGTTTTCAGCTTAGAGAAAAGAAAATTTGTTCAAGTCCTAATAAGTGTGTTGAAGTATTTCAACTACTGTTGCCTGGAAGAGGATTTAGGGCAGCTAGGTGACACAATAGACAGGGTCCTGGGCAAACAGTTAAGAATAACTGAATTCAAACACACACACCTACTAATTCAAATGACACGATTATTGGCTGCATGATATTGGGCAATCTCTTAAGCTCTCTGGTTCAATTTCTTCAAATATAAAATGGGGGCTATAATAACAGAACTGAGTTCCCAGGGTTGTTGTGAGGATCAAATGCCATAATATCTGTGAAGTGCTAAGCACAGTTCCTGGTGCTTAGTAGGTGCTTCAAAAGTACTTCATCTCTTCCCCTTCCTTTGTTTACTTTGATGCCAGAGGGAATGACTAGAAAGAATGGATTCTGCATAATAAAAACAAAATCAAAATGGTAATGATAGAGAAATCTTATTTAAACAATGAAAAGGAATAAAACAATTGATAGTATATTTACCAAAGTGCACTCAAGATTAGAAAGAAAGGAAGGTAAGGAAGAAAAAAGGAAAGAAGGAAGGAAGGAAGGAAAGAAAGTAGGAAAGAAGGGAAGGAGGAGGAAAGATAAAGAAATATTCAACACTTATTACTGGGCTGTACTAATATAATAAAAAATGACCCTAATACCAAATTTAATATAGATGTCAAACTACCAAAGAATTAATTCATAAAACTGTTAAATAATAATAAAATGTACTTGGAGTAAAGTTATCTACAATATTAGGGGAAAATAGTAAAAATAGCAAGTAGTAGTATAGAAGGAATAGATTCACACACCACAAAGTATGGGATCAAAGACCTTGTGGCTGAAAAAGGAAAAAAAAAGTAAATCAATATATCTGACTAGAGAAGGAAGAATGAGAAATCATTGGATTCAATAGCCCTTATTGTTCAAGGAACTGAAAAACACAAATTCCTTAAGAAATAACTCACTACTTAATAAGTACTATGGGGAAAACTGGAAAGCAGCCAAGTAAAAATTAGGTTTTGTTTATTATCCCATACCATATTTCACAACACCTTCAAACTGGATGCATGATCTAAATATATTTAAAAAAATCTTTCAGCCCTTGTATGTGAAGCATCATATACCTTTCTCAACTGTGGTAACTACAGGAATTCTTAAACACCAGATTGAGGCAATTAGAAAAGATAAAACTGATACTTTTGATCATGCAAAATTGAAAAGCATTTGCCACACACACTTAATTCATCTAGTAGCAAGAAGGAAAACAATGAACTAGGGAAAAATTTCTTAAAAAATATATCTAATAGGTCTTTGATATTCAGGATATTTGACCAACTAACACACATATAAAACAAATTCATTTCCTAATAGCAAGTGCTTAAAAATTAGAAAAAAAAACATCTCCACAAAATTACCAAGTATTAACAATAATATGAATTAACCAAATCATTAATATTAAGAGGCATGCAAATGAAAACAACATTGAACAAAATGAAAACAACCAAAATATTGGTTTTGACCATGATAATAAAAGATGAGAACAGTCAGTGTTGGAGGAGTTATAGAGCTGAGCATTAGTCCAATAATTCAAAAAAAGCTTTTGGAAATTATGCAAAGAGGCTAAAATATCAATACTATTTGACCTAAAAATTCCAGTTTCCATTGCTTAGGTATATAACCTAAGCTGGTCCACAATTAAAAAAAAATGCCTCTACATCAACAAAAGTATGTATAGTAGCAATCTTGTGAAAACAAAGAATTGTAATCAAAGTAAATGTCCATTAATTAGGGAATAGCTAAAATATGATTCTTGAATGTGATGAGTTATCACTTTGCTGTAAAAAAAATGGATATTATGAATACAGAAAAGCTTAAAATTTCAGAAGTATAAACTTCCATACAATATTAGATAGTTTATTATATTCATCACTTTTGATGATTTGTAACTCTTCTTCCTTAAAAAAAAAAAGACATTATAAGGCATGGAAATGTAAGAACAAAATATATGAATACAAATTTATTTTGTAAAAGAAGAATCCAAAATCTGTATAGGTTGTCCCAAGGAAGTAGTATAGTTCCTTTAATTAAAGGTCCTTAAGTAAAGCCAAGATTTCTTTTTATCAGATATGTTGTAGAACAGAGGTAAAATATGCAAAAAACAGCCTGTATGTAGTCCACAATTCTCCTGAGCACAGTGCAGGCTGAACCAGATTAAAATGTAGTTCCTATCAGATTTGAATGATTCATAAAATAATAGTAATAATAATAATAACACTAATAATAATAATGATGATGATAAATGTATTATATATGTGGTTTTCTAAGTCAATATGTGGTCTGTAGGGATATTTACCTACCATTTAATGACACCCATTTCTCTTTGAATTTGATACCACTCTTATCTATCTTTGGTTTAAGTTACTAGGGTTTTGCTACTATAATTTTGAAAATCTAAAATGCTGTGGTACTCATAGCAAGGTACTCTAAGTATAACTCTGCTGGTCCTCAAGTAACAGGTATATATTCCTATATATGATCTAAACTCAGAATTCTTCCATCTATGAAAGAACTGCTCAATCTTGTGTTCTCATTAGTGGAACATCCTAAAACCTAACGTCACCTTTATGCACAAAGAGGCATAGGAATGAGACTCCTGTATGTACTATCACCATTAAGAATTTCTGCTTGTGTCCCAAGCCTTTTTGCTGCATTGCAAAGGGCTTATATCCTCAGTAGCAGAAGTGACAGCTTAATATTTTAAAGGATGATACAAGAGTGTATTAGAATTGTTTACCCAATAATGGTCTCAGTTTTAATTAAAATACTGTTAGCAATAAGGTCTACAATGGCAAGGATTAATGAAGCCCAAAGACAATCCCCAAACTTCCATTTTATCAGTTTTAATGTTCCCTTCCATTATGCCTTTAACCAAAAGTTAAATGAATTGACTAGTCTTAACTTCTCTTACTGTTTGAGGAGCATATAACTCTGTGTAGTGCTAAGTATTGTGTAATTCAAACTAGCTTATGTACCTCAAACCACTCACTTATGAAAAAGAACTTTGGCCAAGACTGTCTCTAATGTCCCATATAAATTTTGCATCCCATGAATCTATGTCTGTGCTATGTGCTAGATGACTTAAGGGCACAATGGGGAAGAGTATTATTTTTAAAAAAATGATTATCCTCATATCACAAGGTCATATTTGATAAAAAGACAGCTATATTTAATACTGATTTAGGTATGCTTTTGTTTTATGAAATACTGGAAGACAAAGCTATTTCAAAGAAATAAAGGAGATCAATAAAATAAGATAAATGCTACTTATAAGATTCTTGAAGTTATACTTCAAAGAAAAAAAAAACTTTGTGGAAATATAACAAAAATGGAAACAGTTCCTGTTGGAAGAATTGTGTGAAAGGACAAGATAATGAATACACTATTGGTGTACTGATAATTGGTATGTCCATTCTGGAAAACAATTTGAAATTATTTGTGAAAAGTTTCTAAACTGCTTATACATGTTTGACCTACTTGTCTACTACCACTGGAGGCAAAAGACAGAAAGTTCATAAATATATCTCAGAACTTTTATAGCAGCAGTTTTTTTTAAATCAATACAAACAATGAAATAAAATGGTTATCTATCCGTTATGTTAAACAACAACAACAAACATGAAACAAATTGGTTGTCTATTTATTATGGAATAGCTGAACAGTTAGTGAGATTTTGCCATGGTGGAATATCATTAGGTCTTAAGAAATGATTAAGGGATTCAGAGAAGACAAACAAAGAAACAAAATAGTATGTAGATGGTCAAAAAGAGAACACCAAAAGCAGAACCCCCCCCAAAAAAAATAACTGACTGCTGTATTAAGAATGAAAATAATAATAAAAAGAAATCCAAACTAAAATTAATCACAATGGCCCCTCTTTGTCCTGGAAAACAGATATGATAGGCTATTACCATGTTCATAGAAAAGTGAAGTTCCTTTTACTTCATTGTTTTTTTTTGTTACAAGTGTAGGCAAAGGGAGAGAAGGAACAAATGTTTATTAAGTGCCTACTACATGCTAAGGACTATAGTAAGCATTTTGCAAATATTACTGAGGTAGGTAGATAATATTACTACTATCCAAATTTTGCATTTAAGGAAACTGGGCCAGATAAAGCTTAAGTGATTTGCTCATGGTCACACAGCAGTAAGTGTCTGAGGCTGTATTTGAACTCAGGACTTTCTGCCTCTAGGTCCAGCATTTTATCCCCTATGCAGCCTAGGGCAGGCTCAACTTTTATGCATTCATTGGAGATATATAAAAACTGTTAAAATATATTTTAAAAAGAAAATATTGAGGAATGTTTATTGATATCTTAAAGTTTGAGAAATTGGTAATAAGTGTGAAACATCTTATTGAGACAATTTTTCCTACGGAATAAAATACAACCACACACGTTAGAACACTGTTCAGTTTCTTCTCAATATTTCCATATTGTCTTCAAGATTTATTTATAATCTACGCTATACGTCATTCTTTTTCTCTACTTTCAAATCTTTTTTTTTTCCTTGCTGGATACTGGAAATAATTCTGTCAACAATGCACATAAAATATAGAATTCTCATTTTTGTTGATATCTTTCAAATACATGCCAAGTGCTTACACACACTTAAATGACAGTTTTATTGCCTAGTAAAATGGTATTAACTTAAAAGGATCTCTTCTCTGTACCTTTTTCCTCCTATTAAAATGGTATGTTCTAGTAGTTAATGCTAAGTTATTTTTTCCCAATGAAGCCCTGGTTGAAGGATTTAATATTTTACATTTAAATCAATTAAATAAACATTTATTAGACTTCTACTAAGTTCAAGACACTATGCTAGGTGCTTGGGATACCAAGAAAAAAATGAAAAAAACCCCCCCTGACTTCAAGAAGCTTCTACTCTTTTCTGTAAAAACATATACATATAGAATATATAAATACATGCATAATATATATGTGAATTTATCTATGCACATAAATGTATAAATACGTGTTAAATGTGTACATTATGCCAAGCATTAAGTAGACAAAGACAAAACGAAAAGAGGCTTTACCTTTCAAGGAACTTACAATGTATGGGGAAAGGTGTCACGTAGAGAGAGTAGCTGAACTTTGGAAGGGGCTAGGATTTATACAGAAGGTTAAGGATGAAGGAGCACATTCCAGGCACAGGGTGGGGGCAGGGGCATCCTTTTAAAAGGCATGGAAGTGGAATATCCATTGTGCTATAAGAAATGACGAGCAGGCACACTTCAGAAAAACCTGGAAATACTTGAATGGACTGATGCTGAGTCAAGTGAGCAGAACCAGGAGAACATTGTACACAGTAACAGCCACATTGTGTGATGACTAACTTTAATAGACTTAGCTTTTCTCAGCAATGAAAGTATCTAAGCCATCTTCAAAAGGCTCATGGTGATAAATGTTATCCACGTTCAGAGAAAGAACTATGGATTCTGAATGCAGATTGAAGCATACTATTTGCTCTTTTTATTTCTTCTGTTTTGTTTTGTTTCTTCCTTCTTGGGTTCCTCCTATCCATCCTAATTCTTCTTTACAACATGACTAATGTGAAAACATGTTTAATAGGAATGTATATGTAGAGCCTATATCAGATTGCATGCCATCTTGGGGGGAAGGAAGAGAGAGAGGGGAAGAATAAAAAAAATATTGAGGACCCCAAAGACTTTTTATTTATGTGAGTTATAGCTATTGATGTTTAATTTATTAAAACTTAAAATATGGGCAGCTAGGTGGTGCAGTGGATAGAGCTCCAGCCTTAGAGTCAGGAGGATCTGAGTTCAAATACAGCCTCAGACACTCACACTTACTATCTGTGTGACCATGGGCAAGTCACTTAACCCCAATTCCAATACAAAAAAAAAAGAAAAACTAAAATAGACACCTTTTAGAAATAAAACAAATAAAAAAATAGAATCTGGTCACAGCTACTGGAAAAAAAAAAGGCAAGGTAGCAGGAGATCAATGTTGTATATTAATACTATCAAGTTTGGTCAAGCCAAAACCTAGAATATATGCAAGGAAATAAAATGAAATCAGTCTTGAAAAGGTAAACTATAACCAGAGTGTAAGAAGTTGATTCTGAGGGCATACGGTCTGTTTTTTTTTTTTTTCCATGAGTTTCAGTACCTTCATTACTTACCTGTCATGATGCTTTAATTACATTTAATCATGTTTACTTAGACAGCAGGGTTAAAAAAAAGAAAAAAACAAGAAAGAAAAAGAACAATGTAAACTTGATTTCAGGTGTTTTGTGAGTTTGGTGTTAGAAAGGTAATAATTGCATGAAAATAGATCAGGAGTAGAGCTTTGAAAGAATTCTATAAAACTGGTAGGGAAAAAGGACATGAAGGAACATTTTATAACCTTTTTATGTTGCCATGGCCACAGGGCAAGAGGTAAGCAGTGAGATCTGTGCAAGATAAGACTTAAGATACTTCTAAGAAAGGATTTCCTGGCAGTGTGAAAAATGGAGATGGCAATTTGATTTCAAGGAAGAGTATAGATATAAATCTCTTGACATGGAAGCACACATTAGCAAATGCTATCACATTATTCGGGATTTTTCCAGGTTAATCAACCAGCTGTGGTTTGAGAAAATAGTCAATGTGAAAATTATGCATAGGCCATGTGAATTTTAACTATGTGGAGCATGCAGCTCCTTTCATGGGGAGGCTATTGGGCCAGAGACTATAATGGTCCTACTAAGCTGACTGGGTAACTAAGACGAGGGAAGAGAGAGAAGGATCCATGTCACTTGTCTATACCATTAGAGATTGGCTGTGTCTATGGTTTGACAATATGGTGGTTTCAGTATACCTTTCCTACAAGCAATAGATCACTTTAAAACGTCAAGGACCCCCAATAAGTAATAATGTGAAACAACATGCTGAGCTTTAAGCAGTTTTTAAGGATTTCTAAAGAAATTCCAGGTTAATCCTCCAAAGTAGGAGCGAATAACATGATACATTTCTAGAATGTAGAATGTTTATACACAAATATTTTCCTGCTTCCATATTATAGGCATTTTATAAAAGGCTATCAATTTCATTTTAGGTTTTCTTTTATTTTATTTTAAAATACCTTTTAATTTTAACTCATTTTAAATAATTAAATAATTAGCCGATGAACAGTGCTGCACCTAAACATGAGTGAAGCCTGGGAAATGTGTTCATAACATTACGATCCTTAGGGGTCTTTCATTCTAGAAAATGTCATTGACTGGAATCTTTAGTGTTTTCTTCTCTCTTACCTTCTGAAACATTGTTTAAATAAACATCAACAACCAAAGAACTATGTATTTAAATGTGCTGCTCAGCCATGACTTTAATTCTTTGAAAGGGGAAAAAAAAGATTCATTTTACAAAGATATTTAGATAAATGACTCTATTTTCCATTACTTGTTCTCAAATCAATTATATGAGCAAAATTAATTTCACTCAAAGCTTACTCTTCAATTGTTTTCATCATTAATTATAAAATAGTAAAATCTGAGTCTATTTACATACTGAAGGTCTAAATACAAGCACTTGGTGTTATTAAGCATCATTTATTCATTAATGAGCTTGCCCCATCAAAAACTATAATCTTTTTTTGAGAAAACCCAGTTCTCCATTCTTGCATGTGATTTATTTGGCATCCTGTCCTGGATAATGTTGTGTTTTTTATTTTCACAAAATGTTCCAGCTCGCTGACAAACTTGATAGCTTACCTTTTCATCCATTCCATTAATTCAAAACATATTTCTTACACATTCATTATTTTCAAAACCCTCTGGCATGTTAAGTAAAAGTTCAAATAATACAGGAACCCTGGTCTCATGGAGTTTGTATTCTAGCATAGGGATGTGACTATATAAATATCTATATCTATATAAAATGATAGTGTGAAAATTATTGCTAAAGTGCTAAATGAGGAGAGAGAGAGAGAGAGAGAGAGAGAGAGAGAGAGAGAGAGAGAGAGAGAGAGAGAAAGAGAGAGGAAGGAAGGAAGGAAGGAAGGAAGGAAGGAAGGAAGGAAGGAAGGAAGGAAGGAAGGAAGAAATAGTAATGGGAGAGAACTGATGCTGAAGATTTGTTTCAATAATCTAGAAAAGAAAGTAGCCTTCATTAATGCAGACACACATACACACACACACACATACATAAACACCCACAAGTAAGTGATGGGAGCTTATATTTTCTGGTCTATATCATGTGATATATTGAAGATGGAATGGAAAGTGAAGGGGATGAAAGAGAACAAGAATAGGAAGAAAAAAAATAAGAATGGAGGAGACTAAAAAAGGATGATAATAGCAAGGAGGAGAGCAGAGCCAAATGGAGGAGTAGAGAGTCATTTAACTGCACTCTCCCAAAATTCTGCACCAAATAACTTTAAAATAACACCTCAAATAGAATTCTTGAGTGGTAGGGACAACACAAGGTCACACTGAGACACATTTCCAGTCCAAGACAATTTATGAAATCTGAAAGAGAGATCTGTAATATGGGGGTGGAGACTGGCCCAGAGTCCACATGGATGAAACACCAGCTGTGGGACTAGGTGATTTAACTGAAGCAGCAGCTGCTTCAAGAACTCTCAAGCAAGAAATGGTAAGGGGCCCTGAGAACTGGTCAGAAAGAGATCACAGTGTACCTTAGTGCTAGCCCTGAAAACAGGAACAGACTGTCAACTCCATTGCTTACGCCCATTTCTGAATCACAGTTCAAAGGCAGAAAGGAGAATTTTCAGTCAAGAGGGAGTGGAAGCTCTGAGAGGCAGAATCACTTTTGTCCCCAACAGATCAGGGACCCTGAGGAACAGTATCATTTTCAGTCCCAAGACATGTAGGTCCCTGAGAAGCAGTATACATTGCAATCCCAAGGGTTCAGGAACCTTTCCTGGGTGAAGACCAGAGTGCAGAACAAAAAAACAGTGACTACACCTCTCCCCAGACCACACCACCTGGGAAGCATGAAAAACTTTCAACCCCTATTTGTTCTGAAAACTGCAGTGAGACGATATCTAAAGGCTGAAACAGAGTCCTTCCTTACCCTACACTAGGAAGAGAACTCAACATTTACATAAAGCTCCAAGTCAAGAAATAGGGTAGGAAATGAACTAAGAACCACAAAGAAGAATCTGACCATGAAAAGTGACTATGATGACAGGGAAGGTCAAGACAAAAACTCAGAAGAAAACAATGAAGTCAAAACAGACAAAAGCAAATCCTAAAATAAAAATAGGGATTAAACACATGTTTAATTGCCACAAGAGGTTTAAAAAAAAAACCTGATTTTCAAAATTGAAAAGGAAGAGGAGAGGAAAAAATAGGTAAAAATGAAGTGAAAGGAAGAAAACTGTGGAAAAAATTTAAAAGTGGGTAAAAGAAGCATAAAAATATTGAAGAAAATAACATCTTTTAAAACAGAATTGGCCAAATGGAAGGAGGTACAAAAATTAACAAAGAAAAATAACTTCTTTAAAAGCAGAATTATCCAAACAGGAAAAAAAAATATTTATAAAAGCTCACAGAAGAAAATAATTTCTTAAAAAGTAGAGTTGGGCATGTGGAAGGTGATGACTCCATGAGAAATCAAGAAATAATAAAACAAAGTCAAAAGAATGGAAAAAAATATATAGAACATGTGAAATATATCTTTGGGGAAAAAACTGACCTGTAAAATAGATCTAAAAGAGATAATTTAAGAATTATTGGATTACCTGAAAATGATGGTCAAAGAAAGACCTTAGACACCATATTTCAAGAAGTTATCAAGGAAAAATTTCCCAATTGCACAGAAACAGAGGGTAATATAGAAATGGAAAGAATCCACTACTCACATCCTGAGATTCCAAAACGAAAATGTTAAAATTATTTTTTTCTAGTAATTGGTAAATATTTAGTGAAATAAAATAATCCAAAAGAGGAAATATAAAGGAAAAGGAAATAGGAAAAGAATAGGAAGATGAATGGAAGGTGAATAAGAAGGGAATAGAAGAAAAATGAATGGAAGAGAAGGGAAGGGATGACAAAATAAGGGGAGAAAAAGGAAATAGGAGGGGGAAAGAGAATAAACATGGAAAGGGGGAAAAAGGAGAATGAGATAAAAATTGAATGGGGAGGAGAATGGATAAGAGAATGGAAAGAAAAGAAGGAAAGAATGGAAAGGAAGGAAGCAGCATCATGAGACTACAAGAAGGAAGAAAAAAATGAGCAAAGTTTGGTTAGTAGAGGGGACAGGCTGACCCCTTTTGCAATAATTACTACCACACATATGAATAAAATTTCATTTGGTTCCAATTCATTTTATTCAAGTATATAATTACACACACACACACACACAAATAAACAATGATAAGTGTGTAATGAGTGCATGTTTGCATATCTTCCATTAACTACTTTATATTTAAAACTAAGAAGAATTATTCAGGTACCTTTACCCAATTGTTTCCAAATCAAATGGTGTGGTCTGTTAATACATGATGAATTTAAAGAAAATTGTTGTTTAATTATTTTCATAAGTAAATTAAGTAAAATACCATTTCAAAACCTTTCTGAAGAATATGATTATTTTATTTTTATTTCGAAATATATGCATGGAGACAAGACATTTACTTAAAGAACTCCGAACACAACTTCCAATGAAATCAATGATCACCCTTTGAGATATCTATGTACCTACATATCAATATATCCATCTAATCTATCTATATCTAAATCTATATATCTATATCTATATATGTGTGTGTATGTATGTATATATATTTTCATTTTTTTGTAGCATTAGTTCTTTTTTAACCAATTAAGACTTTTATTTAAAGTTTTGAGTTCCAAAATTTATCCCTTACTCTCTCCCTTCTTCCCTTTTCCTGCTCTGAGACAGTAAGCTATGAGATATAGGTTATACATGTGCAATTATATAAAACATTTCTATATTAGTAATTATGTGTCAGAAGATTTGAATAAATGAAAAAAAGAAAATTAAAAACAGCATGTTTCAGTCTATATTCAATCAGTATCAATTCTTTCTCTGGAGGCACATAGTAGGCTTCATCATTAATCCTTTGGGATTGTCTTGGAGCATTGCACTGCTGAGAATACCTAAGTAATTGACAATTCTTCATCGGACAATATTGCTGTTACTATGTAAATTCTTCTCCTGATACTGTTCATTTCACTATGAATCAATTCACATGAATATTTCCATTTTTTTTTCTGAAATCATCCTGCTAATCATTTCCTACAACACAATAATATACAGTTATAATCATATACAACAGTTTGATTGGCCATTTCCCAATTTATGGGCATACCTTTGATTTCCAATTTTTAGCCACCACAAGAAGAGCTGCTATAAATATTTCTTTTGTACAAATATGTCCTTTTGCCTTTTTTGGATGTCTTTGGGATATACCTGTAGCAGTGGTATTGCTAGATCAAAGGGTATCCACAGTTTTATAGCCCTTTGTTCAGTTCTAAAATTGCTCTCCAGAATGGTTGTATTGATTGACAACTCCACCAACAGTGCATTAGTGTCCCAGTTTTCCCACATCTTCTCTAATATTTATCATTTTCCTTTTGTGTCATATTAGCCAATCTGATAGGTGTGGGGTGGTACCTCAGAGTTGTTTTAATTTTCATTTCTCTGATCAATGGTGTTTTATAGCATTTTTCATATGACTAGAGATACCTTTGATTTATTTGTCTGCAAACTTCATGTTCACATCCTTTGACCATTTATCAATTGGGGAATGGCTTGTATTTTTTTTTTTATAAATTTGACTCAGTTCTCTATATATTTGGGAAATGGGGCCTTTAACAGAGATACCAGTTCAAATTTTCCTCTGTTTTCTGTTTTCCTTACAATTTTGATTGCAATGGGGTTTTTGTGCAAAAACTTTCTAATTTTATATAACCAAAATTATCTATTCTATGCTTTGTAATACTCTCTATATCTTCTTTGCTATCTCTATTTTCTACACATACATACATACATAGACACATTATATATATGTTTGTATGTACGTTATGTATATACATACATACATATATACCCACATAGATGTATATAATATACATTACAGCCTAGTATTTTAAGGGCATATAATTACAGAGATACATATACATTTCTACAAAATTATGGTTATTAGTATAATTTTGGAACCAAAGCTGTTAGAAACAAATAATAAACTGATAGTATGCCATTATCTCTTTAGGACATATTTGGGTACCATTTATCAAACTCTGGATGGTGATGTTTAGCATCTGACATGTATGCCTAGTGAAAAAGGCTATGATGGTTCTTATCTGACCTTTTTACACACACAGATTCAGATGACTGAATTTGGAAAAAAATCAAGCAGAATTTATATTAATATACATAATTTCAACCATTCAAGTAAAAAGCATCCCCAGAAGGCCCCTGACAAGTAAAAGAAAAAGTTAGCAAATTACTTATATAATATGTTGAGAATTATTCCATCAGGTGTCCCAAGTGTCCACCACCCATTCTAGACAGCAGCATGCACTAAAGTTATTTCAGAAAGTAAACTAGAAAGAGGCTACACAACTTGCTCATTTAGAAGACAAGAAAGCTAAGATTCAAAGCATCAAAGAATGGAAGAATTTTAATGTTGGAAAGAATATAAGTGGTCATTTTTGCACAACCCATAGTGGAAAAGAAATTCATACTACACAATAGCTCAAAAGTTGACATTCAATCTTTTCTTGAAAGGCTCTAGTGAAGGCATTCATAGTTCTTTACCATGAACATTCAGGAAGAAATTAGTAGCCATAGGATTTTTAACCCTAGTTTCTTACTCCAAAACCAATGTTCTTCTCCCCCCCCCCAAGACATCCATTCATTGTGCAATTTCCAAATCAGGTCATCCAGTTATCAATGAAGTGACATCAGATTTTTAGTTAGAAGAAATGACACTTTGACCCCCAAAGTGTTAATTAATTTGATGAGAAAGGATGTGGCAAACACTCCCTATTAAACAATTCAGGATCATGGCAACAGAGAAGGATTTGATTAGTAAAGCAAAACCATTGTACTTTGAAGATTACTGCATAGATTTACACATATTCTGGGTCAAAATATACCTATGAAATAGCCCAGTGTAGAAAAGAAAATCCCAATATTCTCAGGCTTCTGTGGAGGGGTGTGTTATTCCTAAATCCAGCCCCATTAACTTTTGCAATGAACTTGTGATCTAATTGGTTTGGGGGACTCTCAGTGAGGAAGATGTCTGGACCAGCACCTCCTTAGCGATTTGTATTCTTACAGAGGATTTAGGACTGACAGTTTAGGGAACTTTCCCAGGATTACATACCCTGCATATGAGGTATGTGACAGAATAGAAAGTGGGCCTTCCAGGTTCTGAGGCTCAATATCTAATTCTCATGAAATTCCACCTATCAGGCTCCACAACTACATGGAGAAATGTATTTCATAAATATAGTTGCTTCACATAAATCACAAAGTTGTTGTGATGATTAAATGAGATTTTATATATAAAGTGCTTTGCCAAACTTAAAGCATTCTATAAGTGTGAGTTATTATTATTTTCCTATTTGTCAATGTTGTTTTAATAGTTTTCTTACCAGCCTCAAGGTATAAAAAAGGATATATTTTTAAAAGACTATTAAGCTTCATTGAATATCCATCAAATATCTCTTTAATGATGTAGTTTTGAAACACATGCTTTCATATAAAATAAGTTATTTTAGGATTCACTTAAGAATAAATTCATGTGCCAGAGAATTGATGAATAATTTGAATGCAAAAAAAGAGCCCTGATATAGCTGACTTTTGTTTTTATGTTAATTCATCTACTTTGTCTATTTATTTATACATTTGTTCATATATTGATTAATCTATTTATGTGTTTATTTATTCAGTTGTGTATTAATTCATATACCAAAATGCTTCCCAAAATATTTATATTTCTATTGTAAATTCATATTTAAATTAAATTTTTGACTGAGTTAAATCACTCAAAAATCCCCCCGAAATACAGAGATTATGACACATTTTTATTGATATCTTGTTTTGAGGTTTGTAAGGGTTATACATCTATTATTTCATTTGTTGCTCACAATTGTCCTGTGAGATACATTTTATAATTTTCTCAATATTGTGGATGAAGAAACTGATGCCAAGATGTAACTTGTCTAGGTTCACTAGACAGTAAATATCTAAGATTGGATTTGAACTCAGGGCTACCTGATTCCAAGTCAAGCATTACAGCCACTAAATTCCCTAGAATTATGTTGGAGTTCGGGTGTTAGAAATGCTTTATACACACACACATTCACACACACACACACACACTTTCACACACACACAGAAATAGAAATGCTATGTGCTAGAAATATTTCATATATATGCTATGTATGAATGCATATATGTATGTGTATTGCACTGTATGTGTACATACATGTTATATGTAACATATATTGTGTTATCTGTAACATGTGTTATATGTGATACACACTGTGTTTTGTCATAAGAGAGGCTTGACATTTCAAAGAGAAGACCTAAATATGCATCATAAAAAAGAAGGCAATGCAAATATATATGATTTGAGGTTGACAAAGAACTTTCCTCCATAAGGTTTGTCAAGTAAGAGAAGTAGATCTATTCGAGTATTGGGAAGCTATTTTGTCCTTGTTTGAGACTGAGAGTGAAATCCAATTTTGTTCATGCCAACACTATGAAAACAGCCATACAAATATTATTATACCCATTAAACAGATGAAAGAACTGTGTCTCCAAGATGTTAAGTTATTTGCTGTAGTCACAAGTTAGTAAGAAAGGAAGAAGAAATTTGAAACTAAATCAATACTTTTTACCCTATGGAAAGGAAAGTAGAAGTTTCCCCTCTTTTTTGTTGTTGTCAACACATAATTGATCAGTATCAGTTGAGAGAGAACACCTGTTTTACTGGATTATTGTAACAATCACACACACATATATGCATATATGTACATATATACATGTACATATTCATATATACATATATACACATATTGTAACCATATATACACACAAATACATACATACATTTATATTTTATGTACATTTATATATAAATATAGTATTACTCTGCCAATCTTAAAATGCTAAATAACTATTATTGATGATGATGATAATCGCATTGTAATATTTATGAAAAGCATTTACAAAAAATGAAAATAATTATACTTATGCATTGACATTTCTCAGAAATAAAGAAATTACACAAAAAACTTAAAGAGAATCTTATCATTAAATTGACATATATTTTAATACTTCAATCACTTCAGTGACCATTTTAATTAAAATATAAGAAAAGGGAAAAAGGTAGAAAAAATATGTTACAGGAATAAGCACTAACAGAGTCTCAGGGCTTTAAGATTATGCAGAAACACTCTCCCCCTCTAATACATTATAAATACTCTAAGAAGAGAGTACAGAATATGTGACCATGACAACGGAATTAATACAATCAATAGTGGTAAAAGCATCTTGATTATATTAAGTATATGTAACAGATGCCCATTCTAAATGTAAGAAAATGTTTAGGGAGTTATAGATATGTAAAAATTAGAGGATAAAAAATTGGGAGAAGAAAAAGTGAGACTTTATAATTAATGAGAAAAGGCAGCTAGAAGATTGCATTTTACTTGTCAGCCCATGTGTCTACTTTTTCCATATTTGCAAAATATTTTTGAGAACAAACTTCATAATCTTCTAGCTCATC
Source organism: Phascolarctos cinereus (assembly GCF_003287225.1). Classification (NCBI taxonomy): domain Eukaryota; kingdom Metazoa; phylum Chordata; class Mammalia; order Diprotodontia; family Phascolarctidae; genus Phascolarctos; species Phascolarctos cinereus. Next base: position 24,602,352 of record NW_027556180.1, read on the forward strand.
TTTGATGAAAATGGAAGAAGAGAATCTATATATTCTCCCAAAATGTGTTCTATGGCAGATCATATCTTCATATGCAAAAAAATAACTGAAAGATATGGTAGGTACAATAGCCCCTACATTGTTTTTTTTTAATGTGATGCAGTAGAACAAAATATTACCTTAAAGATTTTTCTCAAAGATTCCTCTATGTATATAATAAAATAATACTAGAGTCCTTTAAAGAAATAAGAACAAACGTGACTGATGATTATGATATTATCAAGAGAAATATAATAGAGAGAGGTTTTTGATATTTCAAATACTACTGAAAGACGTGTGAAGTTGTCATGGAGAGACCCAACACAGAGTCTGATTATAAGAATTCTCTGTAAATGACTACATTTTCCTTGAGTTTATGCTTGTAGATGACATTATCTGGAAAATTATATCCTGGAACATGAGAGAGCCACAAGAAATTTCAGATACCTCTCATCTAGACTATGGTATTCAGTAGCATATAGAACCAATAGAGTTGATCCGTCAGTACATATATCTTCAACAAATAATGTGGATAGATAATTGACATCATTTCAAATGAATAGGAAGTGGAGAATTGGTTCGTTTGCATTTGGGCATTTGCATAGTCTCTGTAATTAATCCAAGTTTCACTCTGAAAGAAAGGCCTCTCTTTAGAATGTGAGTGACGCCTTTGAAATTTTCTTGTCTTTCAGTCATTTTCTCTCATGTTTGACTCTTCATGAGCCCATTTGAGGTTTTCGTGGCAAAAATACTAGGTCTGCCATTTACTTCTCCTGCTCATTTTACAAATGAGGAAAATGAGGCAAACAAGATTAAGTGACTTGCCTGGGGTAACACAGCTAGTGTCTGAGGTCAGATTTGAACTCAAGAAGATGAGTCTTCCTGACTCCAAGTTGGGCACTCTATGTGCTGTGCCACACAGCTGCCCACATTTATGATACTGTATTGTATAAAGTCATGAAATTGAAAAGTCCTGAAAGAATGACTTCAGATCAGTCAATCTAGAAACCTCTTATTAAATGCCTACTGTGTGCCATTCAAAGAAAAAATGGAAATGAGATAGATACATAGTGGTTGATGAGTAAGCTACAAATTTTACTCATGCAGAGAAAGATAGAACCAAGTACATAAAGGAAATAATCAGAGACACCCAGAAGAAGAAGTGGATCAATCACACTGTGAGAATGAGGGATAATGGATGTGCTTCTCTGATGTCTACACAACATCAATATATCTGAAGCATTAAGTCCCAAAACCTGAGGAAACCTTGTACAGATGATTTTGGGGAATACATGGATGATACTCAAGTAGAATAAAGTAGGATCAGAATGTAATCTTCAGAAATAATGTCACTACCCCATATCTGAGTTAAAAATTTATTGTATAATCTTTAAAGGATGAAAAGAAAATCATTAGTATTGAGTAGGTCTTCGTTTAGCAAGAAATTGCAATAGGGTGTAAATGATACTGCATTTGGAGTCAGAACCTAGGTTAAAATCTCTACTCTCATACTTGCTACTACTGAGATCTGCCTTTCTGAAATTTGCTGTCCTCACATGTAAAAGGAAAAGGTTGGCTAAGTTGCTAAGATTATAACAGAGCTTATTTTGATATGTCATGTGGTATTCCCTATTATTGTGAAGCTTGACAAATATTCATATCAGTTCATCTATAGTGATTAAGGTAATTATTTTTAAAATACCAAGGGTAGGAGAGGACAAAGGGAAAGGGAAGAAGAGGTGAAGAGGGAAGAGCATCAGGGCCTTTCAGATAGAGCAGAGTCAGCTTCAAAGTCAGGAAAATAGGAAGACTAGGTTCAAATCTAGACTGTAACACATACAGGCTATGTGATCTGGGCAAGTCATTTCACTTGTCTGTAGGTGACTTATTAAGGCTCTCAGTTGCAAAGAAGTTCCCCTCCTTTCCCCAGATTGTTACTGAGCATTTCCTTGTAACAATTAAATCACATGTCTAATCTAAAGTTATTATACCCTTCTAAGGTCTATTGGTTAAGGAGATAATCAATCAGTACTGATAATTCCCAATTCTCATTTGATCAAGTGCAGCAACAGCCCACAATGAAGATGTCTACTTTGTGATGTATTGAATAAACTGCCAAACCAATTTTCCTGCTTCTCTCTGAAACAAGAATTTTACTAAGCAGCAAAAATAATTCAGTGTAAATGTGGTCATTTTAGTATGCACAACCTGGCAAAAGATACATCAAAATAGATGAATTCATAATTTGCTCATGCCTGACACTTGCAGAGATCATTGAGACATAAATTGTCCTATGATGATTTCTAGGAGAAAATGGGTTTAGACCAATCTGATGCTATTACATGTAAAAATGTACCGCACTATGCCACACAAGTGTGATTGACCTTAATGAATTATGTTTCACTTTCATAACCTCATTTCCCATTGAAAAAAAATATATAAGCCAATATGATGTCTATAAAACAAAGTAAATTGTATGCAGTTGGGTATTTATCTTGTTCTTTCTCTATGGATTTGTATACTAATACACATGAATGATTATCATTAAAATTATGAGGTTGGTTTAGTTTATCTTTAGTCACTTTCTGTCTATTTTATGTCCTAGTTTCCCCCATTTAATCCCAAAACTTAAATGTTTAGTTCTCTTTGCCTTGGCCCCTACACTACTCAGGTATCTCCACTACATGTTCCCTGCTAGTTTTTCCATTCTCAGTAATCTTCCTAAACTTTTCACCTTACTTCTTTTTCTGTCTTTGTCCTTTTCACAACTGAATTTCTCCTCCTCTTCCCCGTTCCTCCCTTTTCTCCTCTCCACTCCTCCCTTGCTCTTTCCTCCCCTGCTCTCTCTCCTCCTCAATTGTGCTTTCATCTCCTCTCTCCTCCCTTTCTTCTCTTTTCCCACTTTATATATAACATGTTCAATGACCCATTATCATAAAATTCTGATAAGTAGTAGCTAATCTGATTGATTAATTCATGTTAAGGTGCTCAAGGTTTGATGTTTTGTTGTTCTGAAGATCAACTGCATTTAATAGGTGATTCCCCCTAAAATAGATCATACAATAGTAGAAACTAGAAGAAACTGTGGAGATGACCTAGTCCAAAGTATTCAACTTACAAATGAAGAAGTTGAGGCCCAGAGAATAAAATGATTTTTTTCAAGGTCATATAGGCAATTAATGTCAGAATCAGGATCAGAACTTGCATCTTGATCCCTTCTCCATATGTTCTCCATGACATCATAATATCAGAAATATAATGCATTTTTCCTCAATGAAAGGATTTGACAAATGATTGGAGATGGAATCGTTGGCACTATACAACTAGAGTTGGAGAGATCATTGTGAAAAAGTCTGCAATCCTTTCAAATCATATTTGGCATGTGGTCCCCACTTAGTCCTTCTACATGTGAAACTTGTAATATTATTGTTTTGCTGAATCATGTCAACTCTTCCTTTTAGAATGATACAGTGGCAGAATAAACATATTGCTAGGTTTTTAATTGAGGTGCAGTTGCTCAAAGTCTGGTGTTTTCAGTTACTAACTATGTGACCTTGGACATCTCTCTAGACCTTAGCTTCTCTTTATGTAAAAGTAGGGGTTTGGATTCAATGATTATAGGGCCCCATCCAGCTTTATATTTATGACCCAATTAATTATCTTTGCCTCTCTGTTGTCTGATATATGATTAATTTTTCATGATGAGGTTTAATCAATGATTTCTGAATTAAATAATAATCCTTTTGATAATTATAAAAATGTAACCTAATCATTGTAAAATAAAAATACTCAAATTTCATTCCTGTTTCACTTTAGTGTATTAAGTGTATTTCTGTAATATGTGTTCTATTTAATCTAGCTCTCTTAGTTATTGCAGAAATATTGTGCTGAGAAGAGCATCAGATTGATAGGTCTGAAGACCTAAAGCCTATTTTTTTTTCTGCATAAGGGATGCTGACGAAACAGAGTTGCCCACAATTAAGGATTAGTTGCTAGCTAAAACAAAAAGAAACAAAACAAAAAAAAACCTCTTTCCTCCTCTTCTTTGACACTCATTGAGATTTGTTTCCACTTACTTTCACTAATGTGTTTCCCTCCATCAAGGTAGAACTTTAAAAATCACCCAGTCACATGTTATTATGCATGGCTCTTGTCCATGTTTTCTTATATATATTTTATAGCAGAGTTTCCTAACATGTGTGTTTGTGTGTGTGCTTGTGTGTGTGTGTGTGTGTGTGTGTGTGTGTGTGTGTGTGATAAAAGTCTTTGGCAATCTGGGGAAGCCTATTGATTGAGAAAGCTGAGTAATGTCATCCTTAGAACTCTGGCTCTGGAAGTCAAGAAAAATTGAATTCAAATCCAACCTGAGACCCTTACTACTCATGTGACCATGAATAAGTCATTTAAACTCTGTGTGACTTAATTTCTTCAACTGTAAAAATGGGGAAAATAATAACATTCACCTCCTATGTTGTTGTGAATATGGTTAATATTTATGAAACCATTTGCAGAATGTATGACCCATAGTATGCTTGTAATAAATGCATACTTCCCCTTTCCATATCCTTCACAGAATGATGCTTATAAATGAATAAAGTAAAATATGTAGGCTGACAGAAGAAATCAATTATATTGAAACACAATTATTTATATTTCTTAGTGAAGTTTTAAGTTTTCATAACTTAAAAGAAAAATATGGAAAGAAACATATATATATACATTCAATTGTAGCTATAGCTATTATATAAGCATATGTCTTTGTATATCATGTATATACCTTTGTATATACACATATATAACTATATATACACATACATACAAATACACACATATATAGGTGTGTGTGTATATATGTACATAGGTACTCAAAGATATATACATGTATATAAATACAACTATAGATATAGATGATATTATATTTATATATATGCATATACATTAATAATTGCATTTAAATACATATATATCATTGTGTATACATGTAGTTAAATATGCAAATCTACATATGTGTGCATCTGTATAGATATACATATATAGATAGTCATATATGTATACATAAATATATATATATATATACATATGCATATGTTTGTATATAAGAATAGACATAGATATAATCAAAGGTAAGTATATACCTGTTTGTTTCTATAATTTAATTTTTAATTATTAAATCTTAAAACTTTACTAAGAAATATAATAATTGTATTTTAATATAATTGGTTTCCTTTTTCAGGCTATTATTATACTTAATGCAATTACAAACATCACTGTCTCTCTACACACACAGGTGGTGTGTTTGTTTATATGGACATGAACTATAAATATAGCTCATGGAACTCAAGTTAGGAATCCTAGGGTCCATAAAATATTTGTCCAAAGCTCCTGGTATTTTTTCTTCTTGTGGGTACCAATGTAGTGCTATCATAGGATCTTAGAATCATAGACCTTAGCCATAAAGGAGTGTGGAATCCAATGAATGCTATTCACTCATTTTATATACAAGAAAACTGAGGTCTAGAAGCACTGTGAATTTTCCAAGGTCTCATCTGTAGCAAAGAGCAAAGCCTTAACTGGACTCCAGTGTGTCTCCCAATATGCTGCTCTTTCTACCATGATGCTATGCTTATTGGTAGTCCATCTGATCTCTTTTCAATCTGATATACACTATGATTCAGCCATCTAACTACATGTCAGGGTTTCCTTAGCAGACTTTTTTTTTTTCATCCACTTATTTATTTTTGTTAAACACAAATGATTGTTGAAAATAACAAAAAAAAATTGGATAATGAAGAAACCAAGACCCACAGAGGATAAGGTTTTGGGAATTCTGCTTTACAATGTAATTCTCATCTGGTACTCATCGAAATGGGATGATCATCTTCCTCCTTTTAGGAGCCAGAAGAATTCTTCCTAAGCAATTTTTGTCACAAGAGCAGGGGGAAAATAACAGTTTAATGACCTATTATAGAGAATCAAATCTTTGCTTTTATTTGGAGCTAAAACATTTTATTTTTATCTTCTACCTGTAGAAACAATAACAGCCAACTTTAGGGAACTGGTAGAATGATTTTTTTTTACCCCCTTGTCAATCAACTGTTCACTGTGGTATTGCAGAAACCTGGTTAGAAAATTGATCTTGAGAAAAATAAAAAAAAGACCTGGCACTTTTAATGATCTATAAGCTTAAGATGAACCAACAGGGTGGCATCGTGGCTCCAAAGGGAATGTTCTCTTAGGCTACATTGAGAGGAAGAATTTGCAGAATGAGCAAAGTTTTATTTCTACTTTTCTCATCCCTATTCCTAGCACATGTTTTATAGCTACTTTCCTCTCCCACACATGCTACTAGGTCAGGTATACAGAAGGAGGCTATTACAGATTCCCAGATTGGCCAGAACAGAATATTTGCTGGAGTTGTATAGTAACAATATTTGGTCTAAATATGTCTCCCTACACAATCCAGCCCCACCTTATACTTACCACACAGGGTTGTCATAAGGATCAGAGCAGATGGCATTTATAAAGCACTTAGTACAGTAGCTGATATACAGTAGGTGCTATTCACATGTTTATTACCTTACTCTCCAACACACTTAATAAAAGCCTGTTAAACGTTTTTCCCACAAGAACATAAGAATTGCAAGGAAAAGTGAACTCTATAATTAGAGCACACATGGTAAATAGGTAACACATCTCAGGGTTTATGGAAGTCATTTCTCTTCTACATAGGGTAGCCTTGAAGTTCCTACTCAGCATGCTACAGTTTTCTTCTGGGTTTCTTATAGAGTCTTGAAATTGCTTCATCTCAATTTGTCCTGAAATGCTAGAATAGACACTGCAGCAAACACTGTCTCTGTGGACACTGTCAGCACTAGGATGCCAATGGAAAGTCCAAAAATCCTCTGATCTTCTGAAGTTTATAAGGTCCTCCTCTGTTAAGGAGGGAAAGAGGTCAAGGTTCTGTGATTCACCCTGATTCTACTCTCCTGTCTCAAGCAACCTTTTCCCCCTGAGGGGCTTGGCTGGGAAGTATCTGTGTTACTGAGATGTCAGATGCTCAGATTCTTGACTCCAAGTGAGATTATTAGACTTATGTAAATCCTACAGGGTGTAATCATGGACATCAAACAATTCAAACATACTTCCTGTTTCATTAGGTTGAGATACCTTTGATTTATTGATCCAGGACTTCTTCACACCTAATAAGGATATCTGGGCTAAATGAGGAGTGTGTGTGTGGGTGGGGAAAGGCCGTGATCTGGCTGAATCAACCATCTGCTTATACTAATCAGTCCACACTTGGAGTAGTTTGTACAGTTGTAAATCCCACATTTTAGGAAAGAAACTAACTAGCTAGAGAAGGTTGCCAAGTAGTAATTGGCTGGAATGGCAAAGAAATGAAAGAATAGAGAACAAAGAAAAATAAGTTAAAGAAACTGAAGATTAGCCAGGAAATTAGAAATAATAATAATAAAGAGAGGAATTATAGCCATTTTAAAAATATTTGTAGCACTATCCTCTGAAAGGGATGGGAGATAAGCTAATTAATTCTATTTGCCAGAATTTGGAGCAATGGGAAGAAATTGGAATATTTGTAATTTCTATGAGAAATATATTTTTAACAAAAAAAATTGTTTTGGGAAGTAGTAGGTTCCCCATTACTGACACTATTCAAGCACAACTAGCCAGGGATGTCTCTTTGCTGTGAGAGTCTATGCAATACCTATGCCAGTTGGTATTTCTAATTGTATCCTTAGAAAATCAACATTTTTTAAAAAAATTAACATCAGTTATCATTATTATTCATTAGGAGTCAAATTTATGTAACTTAAGTACTTTAGAATTACCAGAATTCCCCAATACTGCATTTTATTTCCATAGAAAGTACACGGTGCTTCACAAGTCACCTTTATCTAGCAGGATGTCTATGTCAGTCAATCTTTATTTATCTGTGCATGAGCTATCAAGATTGGTAGTCGTTCCCAGTTGTGAGCTCTTTAATTCTTACCTTTTAGCTTGTATGTACTTTTCAAAATTAAGAGATGGCTTCAAGCAAGAAATCCTAAAGAATCAAATAAAGAGTTCAGAATGGAACTACTCTATTTAATTAAAAATAAAATGACTTCTGCTAAAATTGGAAGGGTCTATGTGTGCTCACATGGGCCCCTTAATTTTTCCATGTCCCATGAAAACACAGAACCAAATTAGATGTCTCGTTTATCTTCATAAAGACCAATTTCCTCATATAGTGAGACCATTCTTTGTCCACCAAATTAGTCCAATTTTCTTGAGCTCTGTTTATATTGCTATTTAAAATCTTTATGATTCCCTAGGCATGAATGTGTTTGCTTTTTCATAAATTCACTCAAAATCAACCTCCCTCTTTCAATTTTAAAGAAAAAAGTACATATGTATTTTTCAGTTATCTAAATTATGTGTTATAGAACATCTGTCATGTATGTGTCAGAGCAAGAAAGATGTGGAATACAAAAGACTTGAAATCTACTGCAACTTATTCTGTGCAGAATCTTTGGTCTCATCATGTTGCTCTCTCTCAGTTTCCTCCTGTGTAATAAAAGATTTTGATTAGAACAATAAACTGACCTAATATTTATTATCTTGATAGGCATTGTGCTAAAAGTGGTGATCCAATAGCAAAAGATTATCCAGTTGCTGCCCTCAAGGAGCTTACATTCTGATGGTGGAAATGACACACCTGCACATTTAAGTAGACACAGGATTTATACCAAATGAATACAAGGTAGGTTGGGAAAAATTGACCTCCTGGCCACCAAAGTGATGAGGACCAGAAAAGATGGTAGCGTGTGAGTTGAGGCTCTCAGGATCATCATTTAGATCCCATCTGGCTCTATCTTTCTAATGTTCTAGGATCTCACTATATGAACTTCCAGAGCCAAGAGCAACATTAAACATCCAGCTCACAATTAGTGTGAATAATGAATCCCTTGGATTAGAAGCACTACTCAAATTTGTCCAGCATATTTCCAGTGGGGTAAAAGCAATGACCATATTTTGCATAATTATAAACTCTGAATAGGGCAGATAATTAGAAAACATGCAGCCACTTCACAGTACTCATTATATGCTCTGATTGGGATCTGGCTATGTTGCCACAAAACAGTCTGTAGCCTGTAAAGAAAAGAGGCAAAGAGGGAGAAAAGGCCTGGCATCTCTAATGCTTAAGGAAGAAAAATGGTTTGCTGTGCTAGAGAAAAGGCTGGAGATGGAGGCAGGAAGTCTTGGGTCCAAGTATAGCCTTTAATACATAGATAATGTGCAATCTTGGGCTAGTTATTTCACTGCTTAGTGTACCCTAAGAACTTTCAAAGACTCAGAATTATAGGCAAATTGCCAATTCACATCAAAGGAGAGAATTTCTATGCTGATCAAATCACAGACTTAAACAAACAAATAAATGAATATATGAACAAAGTAGTTTTTTTCTTAATTTTATGTATTTTGAGTTCATTCAGCAATAAACTTTTGTTAAATGAAAGAAATCCATAATTTTAAATTCCATAATTGTAATTTTATATTTACAAGTCTACCTTGATTTTGGGATTCTTCAAGAAATGCTTTGATCGTCAAGGATAAATGTCAAGCACTGCAAGAGTTCTATGGGAGTTGAAGAAATATATTCCTTAGGCTACACTACAAGTGTAGGAAATTGAAAACAACCATCCTGAATTTTAAAAGAGAACACTTCAATTAGTACAGTGGAAAGAATACTTGTTCAGAAATCTGGATATGGGCTCCAAATCCATTTCTGACAACAACTGCTGCCTTACGATCCTTGGACCAGTCAAGAACATCTGTGAACTTCAGTTACTCCATCTGTACAATGAATGTTGGAAACATCAAGGCCACCTTGTCTCCACCTCCACCTCTGCCCCCAATGTACTTTGTAGGGGCTCTTCATACCTCTGAGATAAAATGGCAAATGTGTGTTTGTCATTTAATATCCTTAACAGTCTGATTCCACTTCAATTTCCCAGGTCAATTACACAACACCACCTCTCATGTTCTTTTCAGTCTACTAGCCATTCCCCATACATTGCTTCCAAATTTGGTTCAACTTTTCATACACTTTTCTCATTTCTTGGAATCCCATCATTTCCCCCTCTATCTCTTTGTAGCCTAGGCTCAGCTCAGGACCCGCCTCATCCAGGATGTGTTTCCTCACCCCTGAAATTATTAAAGCTCCCCCTTCCAAAAAAATTGATCTGTACAGTGCTAAGGTAAGTAGTAACCTACTCTCTTTCACCCACTTTCATGCTGATCTGCCATAATTTTTAAGCCTTTGTTATATTCAGAATATCATCAAGTGTAGATTTTGAAGGCATTGCCTCAATGATTTAATGTCTGAATGTAGTGTACTGTACAGTATGCATTTCCTCCATAAATATAATTTCAAAACACTTAAAAAATTTCCAATGTGTTGGTTAATGTCTATGTCTCCAGTGCCATAAGTAGAATGTAGGCCTCTTGAGGAAAGCATCACGCTATATTGTCAAGGTGCAAGTTTAGCTTTTGACTTATGCCAGTCCTGTGACTCTGGGGAAGTCACATGTCCTCTAAGTACCCCTAGGTAACTCTCTAATAAGCTTTAAAGTATCTAAAAAGATGTTTATCTGCACTGGTAGGAAACTTCATGGGATTTTTCTCAATAGGTTCAAGAGTAAACAACAATAAAAGCAACAATAATCTCCTCCCCATTACAGAATGGTAAATTGCACACAGTAGGTTTTTTAATAAACACTTGTTGTGTTCATTTAAACTACATTATGTCTCAACAGGCAATTTTATTAAATGGAGAAGAACTGATAGTGAGGGTCTATATGGAGTACTCTGGTCACAGCTCGGTTCCTTGGCCTTTGTTCCAGTGATTACAGTCTACATGTCTTCCTCTCAACTCCACAAATCACCTCACCAAGGCCAGAATAGCTACAACATTAACCTGACTCTCTTGGGATTGACATTGCTTTATAATTCAGTCTTTCCCTGCCAGGTGACATTCACTTTTGAACATTTTAAAACTTCAAAACTTGTTTGAAGAAACCATAACAAAATAATTTTAAACATTTATGCAAAGAGATATTTTTGTTAGCAACATTATTTCTGGCTTCCCACTCTAAAAAGCTTGGAATCAGCATTTATTTTTTCTCTTCTTCAACTCAGGTATTCATTCAAGGAACTCCTGGGTTGTTCTCCTTAAATGCCTTTTTTTATTTTTGAATCTATGATTTCGGTTTTAGCCAAATCTAGGCTTTCATCACCACTCTGTTCTAGTTGATCTTTCTGCCTCTAGCCTCTTTGTCTTGGGACCTATCCTGAATTTACATTACTGCCAAACCTTTCATAATCTTCCTTAGTCATTCCCATATCATATCACCTTCTCCTTAAGGACTTCTAAATAAATTCTCTTATCTATTGTGACTCACCTTTAAGTCCAAACACCAGTTGTTTCTTTTTCCTTGTCTTATATTGTCCTAGTGAAGATTCTGTCTAGATCCTCATTTATCTCCCATACCTATACTTTTTATATAATGTGTACAATCCATTTCTAGTTATTTTCTGATTATGTTTTGCAGTTGTTTTAGCCATGTCCAAACCCTCATGACACCTTTTGGGGGTTTTCTTTGCAGAAATATTGGAGTGCTTTGCAATTTCCTTCTCCAATTCATTTTATAGATGAGGAAATTGAGGCCAACAACATTGTGACTTGCCTAGATTCACACTGCTGGTACTAAATTTGAACTCAAGTCATCCTGAGTTCAGGCCTGGCCCTCCTCCTCTGTGTCACGTAGCTATATTTTTACACATAGAAGTTTTTTTTTTTTCCCTTCCTTGATATCTTTTGGTTAAAGGTTTAATAGTTACGCACTTGTTTAGAGAGTATATGCAATTTAATAACATTTTGGTTTCAAACTGATTTTCCAATTGTGTGTATCTATTCATAGGCCCATCAATAATTCATTTATTTGATTTCCTAGCCCATCCACCCCCACAGACCCTCCCTGTAACCTGTGTTTTTTTTGTTGTTTTAGCCAATTTTGTAAAATTATGATAAATTAAATTTCATCATTGTATTAATTTCAATTTGTTAGTGATTTGGATTTTTTTTATTGTTATGTATACCTTGAAATTTTGTTGTTCAGTCATTTCCTACTCTTCATGACCCCATTTGGGGTTTTCTTGGCAAAAATACTTTAGTGCTTTCTACTGTAATTACTTTCTTTCTGAACCTCATTTTGTGGTTGAGAAACTGAGGGAAACAGCATTAAGTAATTTGCCCAGGGTCATACATCTAGCCAGATTGAAACTTACAAAGATGAGTCTTTCTGATTCCAGGGTGAGTATGCTTTCCACTGTGCCACCTAGCTGCCTGTAGTGTGGAGTAACAGAATGTTGTCATACCAAGAGAAATGATGAAAGGTATGCTTCAGAGAATCCTGGAAATACTTATATCAACTCATCATGGAGAGTTAAATGAGTAAAATCAAAAGAACAATTTATAAAGCAAGAAAAAAACATTGTAAAGATGAAGAACTCTAAAAGACTTAAGAAATCTGACAAACCATGATTCTAGAGGAACAAAGATACAGGAGTTTGCTGTTCCCTTCCAGACAGCCTGGAGATGGACTCCAGATATGGAATGAGACATTACTGCCCATTCTGTATCCCTTCATGATACTCTTCCTTACTTTGAGCCTTACCTATCTATCTATCTTTCTTTCTACCTTTCTTTCTTTCTTTGTCTATCTATCAATGTATCTATCTATCTATCTATCTATCTATCTATCTATCTATCTATCAATCTATCTATTAATTTCCTCTGAAAAAAATTCCAGATGAAAGAACAAAGGTAAATAATAGGTGCTAAGGTATATAATATTATGGTTAAGCTACATTCCTTTTCATCCAAGCATATTCAAAATTCTTTGTAATCATTTTTAAATCATTCATTTTTCTGTATAGAGTACTTCTAATTAGAATGAGGACTTTTTTTGAGAGTAAGAACTTAATAGTTTTATACCTTGCTACTTAGCTAGAAATTCCACAGTTAACTGAATAAATACCAATAGATTGAGTGATTTACTAATAACAGCTAGTACTTGGTAGTTAATTTATATCCACATTGAAGCCTAAGGTGACTAGGTAAAAAGTAGTCAATCCTTGCCACCTTTTATTTACATTGGCACTTTAGTGGGATTTTTCCTTTTGAGTGAGTTACTGAAGGAAGTCAAATTATCCAGGCTTCCTTATTGCCAGATATACTATATGTATTCAAATCATTTAAGCCTCCTAGAGCTTTAGTATTTAGAATCAGCTTTGCCTCTTTTTAGACATAAAGAATATAATTTTCTCTTCATTATCTTGAAAAGAAAAAAAAACACAACTTGTATTTGACACCCAAACATGCTCAGAGGTTTGGAAGTGATTCAAGCAAGATTGTTATCCAAATAAAATTGAGGCCTTGATAAATAGGAGGTAAAGGTCATAGCTACCATTTCAAAAAAAAATATTTCAGCTGTTAGTAGTTATCCTGAACAAGCTTAAAGTCAAACACTCTTGTCTGGAGTAGCAGATATATATTGAATTTGGCATCCTTAGCTTATAATCCATCCTTCTTCCAACCCTCTCCCCATTTCATGTTAACTTGTTTCATTTGCCTAGCTAGAAGAGAAAGACTCTGGTTCAATTATTTTAATATTGTGATTTACCAATCCCTGCCAATGAAATTGCTTCAATTGCTTGAAAGTATTTAAAATATGGAATCAATTAATTGCAAGAATACCCAAATTTTGATTATGCAATGAACCTGTGGCTCTAGTTTCTGTCCTATTTTTCACAATTCACTTAATGTGAGCAGGTCCTTCCTCTCTCTTCATCATTCCTGGATTGGGGATTTGGTTGAAGCAAGCCAGTCTATCCTCTTAGCAATTCTTTCAGTAACTTGAAACCAGTAAGTCAATTCTTTAATTTGGGGTTATGTCTGTTTGTGTGTAGATTGCTTGGAACTATTTTTAAAATTTTAATAGTTATCTTTTTAAAAAAAATATTGTGATTAAAAAAGAGGAGACAGTGAGGGGTCACAGTGGACAGAGCACTAGCCCAGAGTGAGGAGGACCTGAGTTCAAATCTGGATTCAGATACATAACACTGATTAACTGTGTGACTCTGAGCAAGTCACTTAACCCCAATTGCCTCACCAAAAATGAAATAAAAATAAAGTAAAATATGGTAATTCTCTCTCTTTTTCCTTGTCATTCAACAACAATAACAACAAAAAACCAGAAAGTACTATCAATAGAAAGTGTCTGACAATGTATGCAATATTCGATCCCTGTAGATTCATCCTCCTATATCTTCCATAATAAAGAAAATGTTTGTTGTTTTTCTCTGCTCTTTCTGTTGTCATCATTACCACCTATCTTCTGCAACCAAGACCACTGATTACATTTAATTTAACTTTAGTGTTATTTTTATTGACATTAGTTTCTATATTATTTTTGTATGTTTTATTGTAGTTCAGAATTTTTCCAAAATACCTAATTTTCATATAGCTTATGAAAGTGATCAAACAGCCAAATGATCTCTTATGATGCTTATATTATTATCTCCATATCAAAGATGAGAAAAGAGAGGCTCAAAAGATCAAATGACTTCCCCAGGGCCATACTCTAAGTCTAGAACTTTATCCACTGTTATTTGTTAAGAACCAATACCATGCATGTTTATTAGGTCCCCATGCCAGCCAAAATCAATATATTTCTATTTCAAGGAATAATATCTGTGTTAATTTAGTTTAAACCCTTGTGGAAGGTATCTTTGAAAACATCTAGTCTAACATTGTCATTGAACAGATTAAAAAGAAAACAATTTAGGCTTCAACTGCCTAAGGGAGAGACAGCATGATGTAGTTGGCAGGTTAGAGTGATAAAGATGATTGGAGCTTAAATCTAATCTCAGACACTAGTTATCTCATTTACCTGCAAGAAGCCTCAGTATTCTCATCTAAAAAATCAAGGAAAAATTCTACTGCCTCCTTCACAGGAATGTGTTACTACTACTGTTCCACTAACTTTAATAATTTAAAAGATACTGTAATTATGGTAATGATAAAGATGATGATGATGATGATGATAGCATATATATCTTTAAGGGTTACAAAGTACTTAAGAAAATATTTTCTTGTGTTATCCTCAATAACCCACCCCAATTATATAGTTGAAAAAAATAAAGTAGGAAAATTTAATTCATTGTCCAATGTCTCAGAGATAGTAATGATTGACACTGGATCTCAAATATTCTTAATTTCTAGTCTGGTACTCTACCTACTGCTCTGTCTAGTTGGCTTAATAATGTCCTATATGATTAAATAATGGTTAGTAGCTGTTAATAGTTAATTACTTGGTCCGGTATTACATAGGTAGTGGTGATAGATATATTAGGTCCATCCTCATTGCATTGTTTAAATGCTACCATTCATCCATTGCTTTCAGGTTCAAAAAGAACTTTACCTATGTTATCTCATTTGAATTTCCCAATAACCTTATGGGGTAGGTGACGTGATTATTATTCCATTTTACAGATGAAGTATCTGAAGCAGGCAGACGTCTAACTTCCCTTTGGTCACACAGTATGTGAGGCAGATCTCAAACTCAGGTTTTCTTGACCCAAATGCTAACACCATACCTCTATTGTATCTTATGTTGGTTCTTACATGTTTATGAAGCATATTTCTATGGGTTTATGATGTCATGAATTTGAGCTGTTCTTCCAGGAAAACAGATTATGTCTTTATCAATTTACACAGTCCTCCCCTCAATTTTCCTTAGGAGAGCGACTTATTGCGTTGGGGTCCTTTCTCTAGATCTTTGGGTATTGTGTGGAATCCAATAAACTGTAAAGATCTCCACAAGTGTTAAACTTCCTTCTGGTCATGTGACTACATCACATCCTCTACCAGACATACATAATCCTGATGACATCCTTTCTGGCATTTTTCCCAGGTAAATATTAATTTCTGAGGCATACAGATAAAATAGTAAGCTATAAGAATATCTAAACACTGGCACAGTGTTTCTGGTGGCAAAACGTGTACAGATACCAAACTGGGAATACCAGAAATAAAACTAACTCTGTTCAACTGGAATCAGAGAATCCAAGTTCTCCTTACCTTTTCCACCTGCTAGATAGTGCATATGTCCCCTGCTTTAAATGCATGGCTTCTACTATGGCCCTAAGATCTGGGTTCTCTTGTAAGACTGGGGAGGTCATTACTTAATTTTAGACATCAGATGACTGACATCTAGACTCCCCCAGAATCATATAGTTAGTAAGTGTCCAAATTAGGAGTCAAACATGTCTCCCCTTTTTCAAGTCAAATAATCTAGCTATTAAGTTGCTCGGCTGCAGAAGTGAGAGATAATTTTCTGTGCGAAAAAATATATATTTGAATGACCGTATATTAGTACATCTTGTTACCAGGATATCATCCGCAATTTGGTGTTCATGGCAAAGCAAAACTTTGTATTCTCTCAATCACGTCTTTTTTTCTGGCATACCTGGGCATTAATTTTATATAGACTTAAGACTAACTGTATCACTAACCCTAAATTCTAGCATACACTTTTCCCCATGTCAGGCACGCACTCCTTTTTCACCTGTTCCTCTTAGTGAACCCATATTGTCTTCAGGGTTCAGCTCTGGCACCACCTCCTTGGAAAAGCCTTCCTTGAGATGCCTTGGTGGCATTGCTTTCTCCATCTCTTTATACCAGTTCAATAATGCAAGGTTTAGAATGTCAGGCCTGGGTTCAAGAAGATCTGAGTTCAATTACAGGCTTGGATGTTTACTTTATGTATGAGTACTTACTACCTGGGGAAGTCATTTAACCTCTGTCTTCCTCAGTTTCCTCCTTTGAAAAATGGGGCTAACCATAGCCCCTGATACCTGGGGTTGTCATGAGGATCTCCCAGTTTGCTTATAGGATCATCCTTTATATCTAAATCATGAACCCATTTTGACTTTATTTTGGTATAAACATCACCTTCTTAATTTCCTTCTTGCTTATTTTGTGGTTAAATTTATCTAGTTCAGAGAGGGAGAGGTTGAGGTCCCCCACTAGTGTAGTTTTGCTGTCTATTTCTTCCTATAACTCCCTGAATGTCTCCTCTAAGAATCTGGATGCTATACTATTTGGTGCATATATATTTAGTAATTATATTACTTCATTGTCTATGGTACATTTTAGCAGGATGTAGTTTCCTTCTTTATCTCTTTTAATAAGATCTATTTTTGCTTTTGCTTTGTCTGAGATCCGGCATGCACTCCCTTTTCACCTCTTCCTCTTGGGGAATCCATGCTGTCCTTCAAGGTTCAACTCTGGCACCACCTCCTTGGAAAAGCCTTCCCTGAGATGCCTTGGTGTCATTGCTTTCTCCATCTCCTTATACCAGTTCAATAATGCAAGGTTTAGGATGTCAGACCTGGGTTTAGGAAGACCCGAGTTCAATTACAGGCTTGGTGGCTTCCTATATGTATGAGTACTACCTGGGGAAGTCACTTAACCTCTGTCTTCCTCAGTTTCCTCCTTTGAAAAATGGGCCAAGCCCTAAAGTGACATATAAATGCCAACTTTAAGCATGGCGTTACACTCTTCTGAGAGTTAAAGCGTGCATACCTCCAGCAGCCAGCATGGTGTAAGACAGAGTGATGAAAGAGAAAAGGGGGAGGGGAAATGGAGAAAGAAAAGTCGGGTTAGGTGAGTCTGAACTAATGCTCATAAGCCTAGTTTGTTTTAGATGTTGCATGATTATATACTATAGAAAACAGCTTTGCACGGAGAAAAATGATTTGCAAGTGCTAGTGAATAACATAAACAATCTAAGCAGCTAAAGATCCTCATTTTCTCATGAGAAAGTAGTTTTAATGCCAAATTTCATACCTATTGTTTCCCTGCCCAGTTCTTAGTATTGGCCACCCAAGTCAGCCACCTGGCCTCAAGGCTGGGTGTGAGTGAGAACTTAGAATCAACGAACCATGATAAAAGGAGCTAGGGCAAGAGCCATGACAGCGTTTATCCCAAGGCAAGCCTCTGTACGTACTGACCCCTAAAGTCTATAAGGACTTAGAGATTTTCCATAAGGACTCGGCTCCCTACATGAATACCAATCAATAAATACAATATTCTTGAGTCAGCTACATCATTAGATATGGGAGCTGTGACTTCTTTCTTTCCTCATTTGTATCAGCCCCTATTCAACAAGCCCTCTTGGAACTTTGTTTCTGTTTAGATCTGCATCAGTGCATCTACATTTATCAAGAACGCTTTCTTATCAATTCTATTTATGCCACCCAGTACAAGAAATGTGCCATCTTCAGACAGATAGTACCTCTCATTATCTTAAGTAAAAGTCTCTGATTAAATAGTAGTCTGATGTAATGAAGGGCTACCTGAGTGTGAGAGCTTCCATTCATGTCCAACACTGATTAATCACTATCTCTGTGACCTGGACTAGGTATTTTATCAAATGATCTTCATTCTAGTGCAGAAGAGAACCTCCGTTTTCTCATCACATTTATAGAAAGACAAAGACAAGGGAAAAAAAATTGACAAAATAAAGAGGACCTGAATCATGGAATGATCTTAGTTTATTTAATAAGACTTTTTTTTTTCACAAATGAAAGAACTGAGGCCTAGTGAAGTTAATGGGCTTGCGTGAGGTCACGCAGGTAATTAATGTCAGAGGCTGAATTTGAACATAGAAATTCAGAATTTATACACTGTAGTATTTCCACTATACCATATTGGCTTAATAAATCATTTCCCAATCAGTGAAGGAATTAGCCAAATGAATGAGATCTTAAGATGCTCTTAATATTCTTTTATTTTTGGTGAGGCAATTGGAGTTAAATGACTTGCCGGATCACACAGCTAGCAAGTGTCAAGTGTCTGGCCGGAGGCCAGACTTGACATTAGGTCCTCCTGACTCCAGGCCCTGAGCTCTATCCACTGCACCATCTAGCTTCCCCTACCCTGAATACTCTTGTATTTATTGGTATACAAGATGATTCTTATATGTACTGATTCATGTTTTAATCTTCAGGACAGTGTAAGGTATTTGAAGGGAGGGAATGTATTTTTGTTTTTGTTTTGCCTTTGTTTATCTACCACATTCCTAAAACAATATTCTTAATGTAATAAAGTCTTAATAAATGGTTGATAAATTTAAAAGACTTTCTCAACAATTTACCTTTTCTTTTGGGTGTTACATTTCCAAAATCAAATTAACACCGCCTGCAAATCCATTTACAGCCTTTTACTGAAGTTAATGAGAAGTATATTCTGGCTGCAATCTGGTGGAATTCCAAATCTAAGCAGCACAAATAGAATTGATAAGAAAGTATTCTTTGATAAATACAGGAGCAATGACAGAAATCTAAACAGAAACCAAATTCCAAGAGAGCTTATTAACTAGGTTTTATATAAAGAGATGAAGTAAGAAGCAAGCCACAGCTCCCCAGTCTAATGATATTACTGACTCAATATCCACTTAGTGACTTGGGATGTATGAATATTCACCTTTCTATCTTCCTTCCATCTTTCTACTCCCCACATCTTGCTGTTCTCTCTCTTGAGCTGGATCTTGTTTCAAGATGGCTTCTCTATATCTGTTTCTATCCATCTGCCCATTCATAGCTATTCAGATTGGAGGGCAGAGGTGACCTGAGTTTAATGAAAGGAAGCAAAAGAGAATGAATAGCCATGAGAAACGAAGACCAGGGGAAAACACGGTGGCTTTCTTCAAGAATTTGAAGGGCTATCCATGGAAGAGAGGGATTAGAATTTTTTTTGTTAAACACAAGAGAAGAGAACCAGCAAGAATGAAAAGGTGTTGCAAAAGGAAAAATTTAAGTTTTGTGTGGGGTATAGGGAACCCTCTCTAGCAATTACAACCATAAGTGGAATGTGAGGCCCTTTGGGATGTTTTTCACTTTATATTTCAAAGTGGAGGATGGAAGAACATTTGTGGATGGCATCATAAAAATGCTTCTTAGTTATGTTGGGAATTGAGCTACATGTAAACTGAAGCTTAGATTCTGTGATTCTCTCAATAGGCATCTTTGACTTCAGTCTTCAATTCGGGAGAATTACATTCTTGTAAGGACATTCTCATGTATTTTATTTGTTGCTAGGCAGCTCAAGTCATTTCACAAGCTCAGTTAGCGCATACCTAATACTAGCTAGCCACCTGGGATGTGCAGCCAGCTGACGATTTTTCACTTTATATTTTGATAGATATTACTCAGGCAAATTTGTACTGGCATATTTCATTTTTTAAAGTAGAGATTTGTTAATAAAATATTTAATTTACTTTTAAAGTTTATTGTTAAAGATCCTAATACTGTTAGCATTTGAGAATACAGGGAGAATACTGACTCAGGCCTTGGAGTCAGTAGGACCTGAGTTCAAATCCAGCCTCAGACACTTGACAATTACTAGCTGTGTGACCTTGGGAAGTCACTTAACCCCAACTGCCTCACCAAAAAAGCAAAAGCAAAAAAAAAAAAAAAAAAAGAAAAGATATATGGAGGAAGTCCTGTGGAAAGTAGGAGAATTAGAATGTATAGGAGAAAGATTAAATTGAAGTCCTGCCCTGATATTCCAAATGGTTATCTAATTGCAGATATTTTAACCTTGCTAAACCTAGACTTCTTCATCTATAAAATGAGAATAACACTGCTTTCCCCTTTATGGTGGTTAATGAGGAAGAGTTAAAGACAAGAACTTCCATTTCAATTGATGTGAACAAACTTTATTATAGGAGATGGGATCTGTTTCTGAAATGTATTATCCAGATTGGTTTTATTAAACTCAAATAGAAACAGGGGCCACTAAATAATACATAAGCATTCTTTTGGGCTGCATGGTGACTTAGAAAACAAAATATTAGTCATAGCTTTTCTTTACTATATTTTTATCTACTCATTAAATATTTCTCAAATACATTTTAATCTGGTTCTAGAGTACTTGGGAGTGTTGTGGGCCTAGGTGTGTGTTTGACACTTCTGGGCTACATCATTGCAAGATTAAGTGGGTTACCAATTTGCAGGGCAAGTATATGTCTGAGGAGGGAATAGAATCCAGAAAATACTGGTTCCAATGTCAGATCTCTATCTACTATGTCCTGTCACCTCTCTGTTGTGGCAAAAGGAAATTGTAAGCCATAAAGCAAGATTGAATTATTAGATGTTGTTAACAGAGCAGTTCAGAAATTTAGGTGAGCTCAGATACTGGACTGGACTGGGAATGACCTGAGTTCATATGCAACCTCAGAATTTTCCTAGCTGAGTGACCTTGTGCAAATCATTTAACTTCTATCTTTCTTAGTTTCCTCATCTGTAAAATAGGGATAATAATAACTTCAGAGTTGTTAGGATAAAATGAGATAACATTTGTAAAATGTTTTACAATCCTTAAAACACTAAATAAATGCTAGTAAATAATATACATGAAGTACGAAGTTTGGCTTAACTTATTAACTTTCCCTCAATTCATCAATTACATAGCAGTAGTGAAAACTCCATATTACATTTTAAGGTTCAGGAAGGAATCATTGCTTTCTAATTTACTTTTTATTAAATCTACCTGATTAATTATTATCTCTTTTTGCAAATGTGTTACTGGATAGTGTATGAAATTTATATGTCAGAAATACCAAAAATTTTTTATAAATTATTTACTTCTTAAAAATAATAATTACTCTTTTTTCAGAAACAAAAGAGAATTTATTGAGTTGAGAAATTTAGCATCTATTTTTTAATAATTTATTTTTAGTTTTCAATAATCACTTCCACATGCTTCGGGTGTTAATTTTTTCTCCCCCTCATTCCCTACTCCCCTCCGCAAGATGGCACACAATCTGATATAGGTTCTACATATACATTCCTATTAAACATATTTTCACATCAGTCATGTTTTAAGGAAAAATTAAAACCAACAAGAGGAACCACAAGAAAGAAGAAACAAAACAAATCAGAAGAAAAAAAAAGAACAAATAGTGTGCTTAGATCTGCATTCAAACTCCATAGTTCTTTCTTTGGATGTGGATAGCATCTTCTAACATGAGACTCTTGGAGATGTCTTAGATCCTTGCATTGCCGAGAAGGGCTAAGTCTATCAAAGTGTGTGTGTGTGTGTGTGTGTGTGTGTGTGTGTGTGTGTGTGTGTGTGTGACTGTGTGTGACTCTCTTTTCAAATTTATTTCCTGTGAACAATATGTTGTAGGACTGTGGTTTTTAATCCATTCTGCTATATGATTTGTTTTATGAGAGAATTCATCCCATTCACATTCACAGTTACAATTACTATCTGTGTCTTTCAATCCATTCTATTTCCCCCTTATTTGTGCTTTTCTTCCTCCTTTCTCCCTTTCCTTCTGCACTAGTGTTTTGCTTTTGACCACCACCTCCCTCAGTCTTCCCTTTTTTCTATTAGCCCCCTAACCTTTGCTTTGTCATTACCCTTACTATTTCTTCCCTCTCTTATATCTCACCTCCTTTTTCTTTTCTGTTTTCCCTTCTGATGTCTATAGAGTAAGTTAGATTTCTATACCTAACTGATTATGTTATTCACTCCTTGAGCCAAATCTGATGAGAGTAAGGTTCAAACAATGCTCATCTCCCTTCCTTCTTTCTCTCTACTGTAATAAGTTTTTGTGCCCTTTCCAGTAATGTAATTTACCCTTCTCTGCTTTCTCCCTTCCTTTCCTCCCAGTACAATCCCTTAATTTGATACAATTAATCCACTCACTTAGATCCATTTAACCCACTTAATTAGATTTTTTAATCATTACATCAAAGTCAACTTATACCCACCTCTTCTGTCTATGTATACCTTTTTAAAATGGTGTAATAACAATACAATTTTCACGAGTTACAAGTGTCAGATGTTTCGTTGCTCCAGGATGTTTCTCAGTTTGGAGTTTAACCTGTTGGAGTTGTGCTTCTCAGTTTTGCTGAGCCACCTGGAGACTTGGCTGCTGGAGAATGACATGACACATGGTGGTTTTCCCAGCCAGTTTGTGCTGGTTTCCTCGCCCATACTAAGGCAGTCAGGGGTCCTGGTGTTGGTGCTTGCCTACTCCACCACTCTGGGGGTCAGGATCTCTCCTCATATGCTGAGGTGGGGTTTTCCACTAGCTTGCTGGGATGTCTCCCATTCTGTACTCCTTCCCCTCCCCCAGAGTGAGAGGGGGCTTTCATGTTAATTCCTCAAGCTTCCTGGGCTGTAGGATTGCCACACCCCATCTTTTAGCTGGTTCAATTGTTCCAGGGTTTTTCCTGGGTGATATTTTCTGGGCTTTCAGAGGTAAATAAGGCAGGGTGAGAGTGACTTAATTCTTACTCCACCATCTTGGCTCCTGAAACTGGGCATTTAATAATAGCTCTTTTGGTATTCTTCATGGGTACTTGATCCTTGTTTAGGAAGAAAGCAAAGGGACTAGATTTAGTTCACCTGCAATTTGTTTTCTCCCATGCAGGTAGCTGGAAATGTAGTATTTAACTATCAGAAGTATTCTTCCCACCTTTGCTTCTGCACTGAGGAGGATTATTAGGATTCAAGCCCTGCGTTTATGGGTATGTTTAAATTATATTCAACATCTAATTCCTTTTTACTGTATCCCCTTCAAGAAAGTAATTCCAATGGGAGGAGGTACTTGGCTATTTCAAGAGATCTGTGCAGATTTATCACCCAATCCATATCCTGGTGATTGTTATCTATGGACCCCCAGCTATTCCAATTTCTTCCTTGGTAAGTTCAGCACCTGTCTCTTTGCCAAATTCTGCACTTGTACTAGGAGAGTTCAACAAACTTAAATTATTTTTGTTTGTTTTTTCAACTTCTAAGTATTTTTTTTCTTCCCCTCACCTCTACATATTCAGTGGACAGGGAAATTAGAGTAAGAAAGAAAAAAAAAGAAATAGGGGGCTCTTCTGTCATATAAGCACAATCAAGCAAAACAAATCTGCTGCATATTAGTCCGTCATCTCACTGTCCTCTGAAATCATAACTGGCCACTGTGCTGATTAGAAATACAAAGTGTTTTAGAATCGTTTATTTTTATGATATTGTTTTCCCTCCAAAATCCTAACTGTCCAGTTTTTCAATCTATTCAGTTCCCATGATCTACTCTTCCACTCCCAACTCTGCAACATACAGAAATAGTTACACTCTTGATTTTGCCTACAACTGCAATTTTTTATTTGCATGGTCATAAATGCTAAAACAAAACAAAAAAACAAAACAAAAAAAAACCCCAAGCCTTTATTTAATCTATTATTATTATCATTATTATTTCCCCCCCCCTTTTGATTCTAACACAGTATTTAATTTTCACCACGACTTGTTTTTGTCTTCACTATTCAGATCTTTCCTAGGTCAACCTCTTTCCCTGGCTCTATTTCTCTTCTTTCCCTATTTCAAATGTTTGCTCAATTAGTTAAACTCAATATTGTATTCAAATCTGAAATCCTTTTTCTGATTTTCCTATTTCTTATTACACCTTTTCAAATTACAATTTAAGATTAATCCTACCATCTGCCTCCTTTGTTACTACTCATTTGATAATGAATAGAACTGGAGAGAATGAAAAGAAAAGTTGGGTTTTTTTGGGCCACTATAAATATCTATTTAATGTCAAGTGACCTATTACTACAACAAGGCAATATTTCTATATTTCCCTAATTAGATCACCACACTACTCATGACAACTTTCAAAACATTTCACTCCTCCTCAAGCTCCCCTCCCCCCATCATGTCATGCCCTCTCCCGGTTCTTTCAACTAAGCACTTTGGATTATACTTCAATGAAAATATCAATTTATATATCAATCAACAAGCATTTTTAAAACATATACTCTGTGCCAGCAACCATGGTAAGATTGGGGAAAACAAAGGAAAAAAAAGAACAAATAAACAAAAAAAAATCCAACATGTATTCAAGGAACTCACAGTCCAATAGGGGTAGTCAACATGCAAACAATTTACATCATTAAAAAGGGTATATATGCAATATGCATACACACACACATACACACACACATACACACACACACACACACATACACACACACACACACATATATATATACATGCATTTGAATAATCACAGGGGGAAAGTATTATTAACATTATGGACAATTAATAAAATCCTTTTTTTAATATATAGTTAGTGGAATTTCATCTGGGACTTCGATGATGCCAGTAAACAGAGACTAGGAAGGAGAGAATTCTTAGCAAAGAGAACATTAAGTGAAAATGCCCAGAGTTAAAGATGAAGTATAGTGTGCGAAAAATAGCATGGGGACCAATGACAATGGATCATAGAGTAGATGGAGAACAGTAAAGTATGAGAAGACTAGAAAGGGGAGGGTGCCATTAAAAAGTCTAACAAAATATTGTATATGATCCTTGAAGTAATGGGGAGTCCATGGAGTTTACTCAATAAATAGATGACACTTTCAGATGCACTTTAGGAAGGTGAAGATGACAGTTGACTGAAGGATTAACTGGGGTTGGTAGAATCGTGAGGAAGGGATACCAACCATCTAGATATAATAGTCCAGGTATAAGGTGACAAAAGCTTCCATCAAAGTGGTTGCAATCTCAGTAGAGAGAAGTAGATGCATATAAGAGATTTTGTGGAAGTAGAATCAATAGGATTTGACAACAGATTAGATATAGAGAGAGGGGGTGAGCAGGGAGAAAAGCTAGACATGAAGTTGACTGCTAGGTTGTAAGTCTGTATGAGTGGAGAATAGTGGCACCCTTGGGAATAATATGAAATTGAGGAAAAATAGGGGATTGAGGAGAGAGAAAATGTATTGAGTTTTGTATATATTGATTTTAAAATGTTCACAGGACATCTAGTTTGACTTGTTCAATTGGTCATTGGAGATGCGTTATTCAAGGTCAGTTGAAAGTATAGTGTTAGATGTATTGATCTGAGAAAATGCTTCCCTTATAATTGAGGAAACTGAAGCAAATACAAATTCATTGTCTTGACTAGGGTCATAGTTATTGTTTGAGGTGGAATTTGAACTCAGGTCTTCATATATCTACACTCAGGGGCTATCCAGTGTGCAATCTGCTGCCTCTATCAACTTTATGCTTCTTACAAATATGTCAATATCTTCTCATCTCTAAAATCCCTTTATTGATAGGACTTTCATCTCTTGCTATCACCTGATGATTATCCATTTCTCTACTAAACTCCTTGAAAAAGCAATATATGTTAGTAGCCTCCACTCCCTCTCCTATCTCTCATTTCTGAACTTTCTGCTATTTGGCTTCTGAATGAATTAAATCCAAATTGCCATCTACAATTTTACCAATGTTTATCAGTACGTATTTGCTATATCTAATGGTAATTGTCCTTCTCAAACTCTTTTTAGTTTTGGAGACAGCTTGTCACTTTTGCCTCCAAAATACCCTCTCTTTTCTTTATCTTTATTGTTCTTTCCTTATTCTCCTCTTACCTATCTGACAATGACCTCTCAGTGACCTTTACTGAATCTTCTACTAGGTCAGTATCTCTTAACTGCTGTGTGTGTGTGTGTGTGTGTGTGTGTGTGTGTGTGTGTGTGTGTGTGTGTGTTTGATGGACCCCTTTGACAGTCTGGGGAAGTCTATAGAATAATCAGAATAATCTTTCTAAATGAATCAAATAAAATATTTAGGATTTGAAAGAAAATCAATTATATTTAAATAATTATTGAAATATCTATGTTTATAAGGATAAGTTATCTTCAAATATAAGTATCACTATCTAGATATCTAGATTAATCTATCTCTCTACAAACAATTTGATGGATCTTAGGTTAGGAACCTCTGATCTAGGTCATACCCAGTAAAGGTAGGTATCCTTTGAATCTGTGTCCCAGATTCTCATTTCTTCTTTCTCTACAATATTTTGCTTCACAATCTCATTGGCTCCCATGGATTCAGTTATCACCTGTAGACATTTGATTCACAGATCTGCGTATCTAGTGAGGCAGCTGATGTCTCAGTGGATAGAACACTGGGCCTGGAGTCAAGAAGATCTAAGTTCAAATCAAGCCTCAGATACTTCCTAGCTATGTGACCCTGGGTAAGTCACTTTATCTCTGATTGCCTGACAAAAAGATCCACTGGAAAACTGCTCCATTACCTTTGCCAAAAAACCTCATAGACAGTTGGTCCATGGGTTCATGAAGAGTCACACACGACTGTTCAACTGAAAAACAACAGAATATATAACACCTGTTCTCTTGAGCTTACAGTTATGAATCTACTAAATTCTTTTATCTGCTAGCTACCTTTTATACATCTCTAGCTGGATGTCATGTAGGCATCTCAAGGTCAACATACTTTCAAAAGAATTCCTATCATCACTGAGGTTACCACAACCTTCTCAGGCACCCCATCTCACAATCCTGTAATCATCTTTGACTCCTCACTTTCACCCCACTTATCAAATCCGTTAGCACACCTTAACATTTAAACCTTCACACTATCTTTTGTGTGTCTCTTCTCCACACCCACAACTGCTACCCTAGTGTTTGTCCTCTTCACTTCTTATCTAGATGATTATAACAGCCTTCTAATTGCTACCCTGCTTCAAACTCTCCCTCTATTCTATATCATAATTCACTGAGCTTACAAAAATGACCTTCTAAAATGCAGATCTGCCATCTCCCTGCCTAATATGTTCCAGTGACTTCCAAATTAGTATTGCTTCCAGGATCAAACGTAAAGTCTTGTGTCTGCCATTTAAAGCCTTTCACAACCTGGTTCCTTCCTATCTTTTCAGGACTTTTTATACTTTGCTCACCTCTGTGCACTCTACAGTCTTGCTACACTGGCCTACTTCCTGTTCTTCTCTTCTCATTGCTCAGTTGATCAGTCATGTCCAACTCTTCATGACCCTGTGGACCAACTGTTCTTGGAGATTTCTTGGCAGAGTCATTATTCACACACCATAATATCCTTCCCTATTCTTCCTTTGTGCTGACTGACCCAAATACTTGGAATGTTCTATGCACTCACTTCTGCCTCTTAACTTAGCGTAATCCTTAAAAGACACAACTCATATCCCGTCTTCTCCAGCAGGCCATTCCCTTCACCACTGATGGTAATGTTTCCTTATGACATTGCTATCCATGTATTCAGTATACAACGTATTTCTCTCTCTCTCTCTCTCTCTCTCTCTCTCTCTCTCTCTCTCTCTCTCTCTCTCTCTGGAAGGGAAGAAAAAAGGCATTATTGTTGTTGTTAAATGAAATGTAGGAAAGGTCAGCTTGTCATTCGGGAACAATTTTTAACTAAAGGTTTACTTAAAGTACTGCTCCGCAGAAAAGGGTTAATTACATCACATGAAAAGGCACAAAGACATACTACAGTAAGAGAAAGAAGGGAGGGAGATGAACATTGTTTGAACTTGACTGTCATCAGATTTGGCTCAAGGAGGGAAAAACATACTCAGTTATAGAAATTTAACTTGCTGGGGCAGCTAGGTGGTGCAGTAGATATAGCACTAGGCTTGGAGTCAGAAGACCTGAGTTCAAATCTGACCTCAGACACTTGACATTTATTAGCTGTATGGACCTGGGAAAGTCACTTAAACCCATTGCCTAGCCAAAAACAAAACAAAACAAAACAAACAAACAACAAAAAAAGAATAAATTTAAATTGTCATATAGGAATTAGCAGGTGAAAAGGGAAAGAAAGGTAAGGAGGGATAGAATGAAGGCAGCAAGTAGTAAGGGGAAAAGGAAAGAAAAGGTAGGGGTATGAGAGAAAAGAGGTAAGACTGAGGGAGGAGGTGGTCAAAAGCAAAACACTAGTGAGGAGGGAAAGGAAGAAAGGAGAAAGAAAAGCATAAATGGGGGGATAGATGGAGAGAAAGACACAGATAATAATCATAACTGTCAATGTGAATGGGATGAACTTTCTCATAAAATAGAAGTGGATAGTACAATGGCTTAAAAACTTTAATCCTACAATATGTTGTTTAAAAGAAACACATTTGAAACAGAGGGATACACAAAAGATAAAGGTAAAAGTAAAAGGCTGGAGTAGAATATCATATGTTTCAACTGAAGTAAAAAAAAATAAAAAGTCGGTGTAGCAATCCTAATCTCAGACAAAGCAAAAACAAAAATAGATCTTATTAAAAAAAGGTAAGGAAGGAAACTACATCCTGCTAAAAGGAACCATAGACAATGAAGTAATATTATTACTAAACATATATGTACCAAGTGATACAGCATCCATATTCTTAGAGGAGAAGTTCAGGGAGTTACAGGAAGAAACAGATAGCAAAACTATATTAGTGGGGGACTTCAGCCTCCCCTCTCTCAACTAGAAAAATCTAACCACAAAATAAACAATAAAGAAGTTAAAGAGGTGAATAGAATTTTAGAAAAGTTAGATATGGTAGACCTCTGGAGAAAATTGAATGGGTATAGAAAATAATATACTTTTTTTTTCTCAGTGGTACATGACACTTACACAAAAATAGATCATGTGCTAGCTCATAAAAACCTCACAGAAAGGCAGAAATATTAAATGCATCCTTTTCAGATCATGATGCAACAAAAGTTATATATAATAAAGGGCCGTGGGAAGATAAACTAAAAATTAATTGGAAACTAAATAATCTAATCCTAAAGAATGAGTGTGTCCAGCAATAAATCATAGAAACCATCAATAATTTCATCTAAGAGAATGACATATGGGATGTAGAGAAAGCACTTAAGTGAAGTTATATATCTCTAAATGATTACATGAATAAAATAGAGAAAAAGGATATCAATGAATTAAGCATGAACCAAAAAAAAAACCTAGAGAAAGAACAAAATAAAAATCCCCAATTAAATACCAAATTACAAATACTGAAAACCAAAAGAGAGATTAATAAAATTGAAATTAAGAAAACTATTAAACTAATAAACAAAATTAAGAGCTGGTTGTATGAAAAAAATAGATAAACTTTTAGCTAATTTAATTTAAAAAGAAAAAGAAGAAGAAAACCAAATTACTAGTATCAAAAATGAAAAGGATAAATTCACCACCAATGAAGAGGAAATTTAAAAAAAAATAATTAGGAACTATTTTGCCCAATTGTGTGCCAATAAATTTGGCAATCCATGAAATAGAGGAATATTTATAGAAATATAAATTATTCAGATTAACAGAAGAGGAAGTAAAGTACTTAAATAGACACACTTCAGAAAAAGAAATTGAACAGGCCATCAATGAATTCCCCAGGAAAAAATCTTCTGGGCCAGGTGGATTTACAAGTGAATTCTATCCAACACTTAAAGAACAATTAATTCCAATATTATATAGATTATTTGGGAATATGATATAGAGTATTTGGGAAAATTATATAGACTATTAGGCAAAGGAGAATTCTTACCAAATAATTTTTATAATACAAATATGGTGCTGATACCTAAACCGAGAAGAATCAAAACAGAGAATGAAAATTATAGACCAATTTCCCTAATGAATAGAAATGCAAACATTTTAAATAAAATATTAGCAAATAGATTATAGCAACTTATCATAAGAATAATACACTATGCCGAAGTAGGATTTATACAGGAATGCAGGTTTGGCTCAGTATTAGGAAAACTCTCAGCATAATTGATCGTATCAACAGCAAAGCTAAGAGAAACCACATGATTATCTCAATAGATGCAGAAAAACCTTTTGACAAAATACATCACCCATTTCTATTAAAAAGACTAGAAAGCATAGGAAGAAATGGCTTCTACTTAAAATGATAAGTATCATCTACCTAAACCTTCAGCAAGCATTATATGTAATGGAGACAAGCTAGAAAAATTTCCAATAAGATCAGGGGTGAAACAAAGATGTCTATTATCAACATTGTTGTTCAATATGGTACTAGAAATGTTACCTTAGTTACGAAAGAAGGCAAATAAATTTAAGGTGTTAGAATAGGCATAGAAGAAGCAAAGCTATCAGTCTTTGCAGGTGATATGATAATATACTTAGAGAATCCTAGAGAATCAAGTAAAAAAACTACTTGAAATAATAAACAACTTTAGCAAAGTTGCAGGTTATAAAATAAATGTACATAAACCATTGACATTTCTATATATTACCAACAAAGCCAAACAGCAAGAGATAGAAAGAGAAATTCTATTTAAAGTTATTGTAGACATTAAAAAATATTTAGGAATCTATCTCCCAAAACAAACCCAGAAATTATATGAAAGCAGTTACAAAACACTTCACACAAATAAAATCACATCTAAAATAACTGGGAAAAACATCAGTTACTCATGGGTAGGTTGAGCTAATATAATGAAAATGACAATTCAACATAAATTAATTTGCTTATTTGGTGCCATACCAATCTAACTACAAAAAAAATATTTTATAGAGCAAAAAAAAATATTAACAAAATTCATTTGGAAGAACAGAAGGTCCAGAATATTAAGGGAACTAATGAAAAGAAATGCAGGGGAAAGCGGCCTAGCCATTCCAGATGTTAAATTGTATTATAAAGCAGCAATCATCAAAACTGCTTGGTACTGGCTAAGAAATAGGGAGGTGGATCAGTGGAATAGGTTAGATATGCATGACATAGTAGTCAATGACTGTAGTAATCTACTATTTGATAAGCCCAAAGACCCCAGCTTCTGCAATAAGAACTCACTATTTGACAAAAACTGCTGGGAAAATTGGAAAAGAGTAGGGCAGAAACTAAGCACAGAGCAAAATCTTACACCATATACCTAAATTCAAAATGGGTTCATGACTTAGGTATAAAGGCTTATGCTATAGGCAAACTGGGAGAGCAAGGAATAGTTCACTTGTGAGATTTATGGAGAAAAGAATTAATGACCAAACAGGAGACAGAGAACATTGTGAAATACAAAATGCATAATTTTGATAACGTTAAATTGAAAAGTTTTTTGTACAAAAAACACCAATGCAACCAAGATTAGGAGGGAAGCAGAAAATTGGGAAAGAAGTTTTACAACCAGTGTCTCTGATAAGGGCCTTATTTCTAAATATATAGAGAATTGTCAAATCCATAAGAATACATTTTATTCCCCAATTGATAAATGGTTAAAGAATATGAACAGGCAATTTTCAGATGAAGAAGTTAAAGGTATCTATAGTCATAGGAAAAAAATGCTCCAAATCACTATTGATTAGAGAAATTCGAATCACAACAACTCTGAGGTATCATATCAAGCCTGTCATGTAGACTAACATGGCAAAACAGGAAAATGATAAATGTTGGTGATGTGGGAAAATTGGAACATTAATACATTGTTGGTGGAGTTGTGAACTGTTCCAACAATTTTGGAGAGCAATTGGAACTACACTCAAATAGTTCTACAATTGTGTATATCCTTTGACCCAGCAACAGAACTTCTAGGACTATATCCCAAAGAGATTATGAAAATGGGAAAAGGACCCACATATACAGAAATATTCACAGCAGCTCTTTCTGTGGTGGCAAAGAATTGGAAAGTGAAGTGATGCTTATCAATTGGGGAGTGGCTGAGCAAGTTGTGGTACATTAATGTAAAGGGATACTATTGTGCTATAAGAAATGATGAGCAAGTGGATTTCAAAAAACCTGGAAAGACTTGTATGGACTGATGCTCAATGAACTTAACAGAACCAGGAGAACACTGTATACAGTAACAGTCATGTTCTGTGATGGCTAACTTTGATAGACTTAGTTCCTCTCATCCATGGAAAATCAAGATATCTACAAAAGTCTCATGGTGGAAAATGTTACCACATCCAGAAAAAGAACTATGGAGTTGGAACATAGATCAAAGCATACTATTTACTCTTTTTTGTTTGGTTTTGTGTTGTTTCTTCTTTCTTGTGGTTCCTCCTATTGGTTCTAATTCTTCCTTACAACATGACTAATGTGAAAATATATGTAATAGAAATGTATGTGTAGAGCCTACATAAAAATTGCACACTGTGTTAGGGAGAGAGAGGGAGAAAATTTAAAACTCACAAGCTTATAGAAGTGAGTGTTGAAAACTAAAAATAAATTAATTAACTAAAGAAAATAATGCACTGCTCAGTTTTGTTTTGTTTTTGTTTTTAATAACTCTATTCCCTTTTCCTTGCTATTGCAATCTGGGCTCTGATCATTGACCAAATGAATGTCTCTCTAAGTTGTGTTTTCTTTTTTTTTTGGGGGGGTAGTGGGGTTTAAGTGACTTGCCCAGGGTCAAACAGCTAGTAAGTGTTATGTGTCTAAGGCCGGATTTGGACTCAGGTCCTCCTAAATCCAGGGCAGATGCTGTATCCTCTGCACCACCTAGATGCCCATAAGTTATATTTTCTAATGACCAACTCTACCAGTTTAGAAATAACCACAATAAAAATAACTTATAAAATCACAACAGCAAAGGTGATGATAAAAATTAAGATTTTAGTATCTTCAGTCCAGTAACTCTAGGGCAAGGTTTAAAATAGCATCAAAAGAAAATCAGGCCACCTTGTCTCTTTGTTGACTTCCTAATAGTCTTCATTTTCACCCAGTCAAGGGAAGTCTGAATGAACTTCACAACAGGAAATGAATTAATTGATTGAGTATAGCCAAATCTGGCCAATTCCCATTTAGGATGAAAGAAAATACAGTGATTTTCTTCACTTAAGTGAGTATTGACTTGTGTTATGGTGAGCATCAAGATTAATTATCTCAAATGATAAGCAACAGTCTGGTTGGTGACTATTGACTTGTGGAGAATCAAAGTGTACAATTTAGCTACCTCTGAACTTGAAAAAAAAAAGTATTCTATTTCACTCACAGCAGAACAAGTCCAACTTAACTCGTGTAGAACAAGTCTCGTGAGAGGCAGGTGGCATTTCAAACTCTTGACATTTTAACTGAGACTTGAGTTTTCTTTGTGTTTGTCTCTTTCTATTTTTTTAAACTTGTCTGTTAAGGCAGCTGATGGATGTATACAAAAATAAACTTTCTGCAATTTGTTAATGAATAAAGAAATGTAACCACAGTCATGCCTGTTCTCCTACAGTCAAAGGTTGTTATGTATGTTCTTTATCACTTCTTTTCACATTCCAAGTTCTTTCTTCCTTTCTCAGATGACTCAGTGAATAGCACATGATGCGGCTTGCCGTTGTTTTTAATATATTTAATTTTTTAAAATGTTGAAAGAATTGTTAACTTCTAGCCTTCTAAGATATTCAACTAAGAAAGTGTTTTGTTTTTTCTTTTAATAATCTCTATCCATCTCTGAGAGAATCACTAGGAATGGAAGCTTTTGTTTTGGAAATATTACTCTCTTTAGTACTTTAGCAAAAAGAAATGAGACAGAAATACTTCTTAAAATATATGTTTTAATTGTCCCCACTTTGCTATTTCAATAATAATCTGGTGAATGTGTGTAGTTTAATTATTACAGGAGTTCTTAAAATTTACTGTGCCCTGGATGCCTCTGGCAGTCTGGTGAACCATATGGACTCCTTCTCAGAAAAACGTTTTGAAATTCATAAAATAATATGCATGAGATAACAAGTGAAACTCTATAAAAACAGGTATCAAATATATATTAAAAGGGACAGGCCACCCACCTTTTGGAAACCTTGTCAGAGCTATATTTTTCTATCTCTGAGTATTTTTTTAAGTCCACACTCTACTATTTCTCACACTCAACAGCAAAAAGTACTGTACTATACCATAACCATAAATTTAAATTAGATAAAACATCACCTTCACCTTTTCTCCTTGCTAAAAATCTATGGATATCATTTATTTCTCTCTTATACAATGTCCCATTTTACCACTTTCTCATCAATGAATAGAAAGTAATTTCTTATGATAAATTTCATTCTTAAGAATGAAAAATGTGTTCATAATAAGTAACTGATGTATTAAAAAAAAAAGGCCAACATTTTATGATGATTCACATACCTAGCCCTACATCTTTCCAAAACTTGAAGACTTATCTTCATGTATCTCTTCTTTGGAGCCAATCTTAGTCATTATAATTTCATACGAAGCAGCTTCTAATATGGTACTGCCGTTACTACTCTTCCCATTTTTATTGCTAAGGTCATTGTTCATATTATTTTCGTGGTTCTTCTTACTTCACTTTGCATCAGTTCATATAAGTTTTTCATGTTTTTTTTAAATTTGTCTTTTTCTTCAATTCTTATAGCATGGTTATGTGTCATTACATTTACATAAACATGTTTGTTTACCACAATCCATGAGGATGCACACAGAGACAGACACACATACATACAGAGACATGCAGACGTACAGATAAATATGCATACACAAAGAAATATACATGTATGCACACATGTACACACATATAATCATGCATGCTTGCACATATTTATATGTATGTACATATGCAAAACATATAAAATACATACACCCATGCAACAGCTACATCACATATACATGTATACACATTATACATACACATATGCACACGCACACGCACACGCACACATATATATGCATATATATACACATGTATATATGTATATATACGTATATATATATATATACATATATATATATATGTATGCGTGCGTGTGTGTGTGTGTACACTCTGAGACTGTGGATGATCAGACTGGTATGAATCCAAAATGCTCTACCCCAGATCAAGCACAAAGAGTCCATAGTCCGTATGAACGTTTGGGGTGATTCTCTGAATTTGTGCATGTTTCTTTTGTACTACTTCAATTGCAATTTCTAGTTTTCTGTAATATCAGGTGAAACCTCAGAGTTGTTTATATTTATTTGTCTCTTATTTATAGTGATCAGGGTCACCTTATTTTGTAAATAATTTGCAATTTTTTTTTGAGAACTGTTTGTTGACATACTTTGGTCATTCCCTGATTATAAAATGGTTCTGGATTTTAATATTTCAGTTAGTTGTCTATGAAACATAAAAAACAGGCCATAATAATTGATATTTGGTTAAAAAAATCTCAAATACTTTTCTTCTCCTAGCTTTATTAATTTTGTTCATGCAAAAGCTTTTCAGGTTATTAAATTAAAATTATCAACTCAAATGATAATTGCCATTATCCAGTGCTTGGTTAGGAATTTATTATATTACCCCCTAGGTATAAAAGTCATATGACCATATTCTCTTCCAAACTTTGTAGAATATGATATAATGTAACATAACATCATGTGTTTACATTTATCTGTAAAAGCTTTAATATTCATGATGAGTTCTATTTTAAATTTAACATAATTTCTACTACATTGCTTTCTAGTATTTTGAAAAATTCTTTTCAAATTGGAATTCCTTTCCCAAGAATTTAGATTTTGAGGTACGTCACATATTGCATTATGGGGGTGAATTATTTGTTATTTTTCTTTGACTTCTCTATTTCTTTTTTCTTTTTCTCTTTCTGTCCAGGTAATTTGTGTCTTTTGCAGTTTTATTGCATAGAAATTACTTTTCTATTATTACTTCCTGTTTTTTTCTTTCTTTTTTTCTTCTTTTTTACTGAATAGATTATTTGTTGATGTTCTGGGTATATTTTGTTGCTCAGACCTTTAATTATTGCTATCCTTAGACTTTCTAAGTTATGGCACCAGCAAATTAAAATAGTTTTGTTTACTCATTACTTATCTTTCTGCTTTTAATTCATCTGTTGTTTTCCTTCTTACTATTGTTAACATTCTTACATATTTATGTTTTATAACAACTTAGTAAGTGATGTTCTTACTTCTGTATTTTATTGGGAAAATTGATATTTTGTCCCCACTACATGCAGTACTTTTGAATTAAGATACTTTTTTTAATATACAAAAAAAGTCTTTTATTCTTGCGTTAGAAAGGTTTTTTTGTCAATGTGTATTTTATTTTGTCAAAAAATTCATTTGCATCTCTATCCTGGAACATGTACCTTGGGGAGATTAAAATAAATCAATGATTATTTTAACTGTTCTCCTAATTTTCAAACATTCTTGCATTCTAGGTATAAAATAAACTTCATGACGGCAAAGGTCTTGGCAAAGAACTGTTTCCTTGTCTTCTACTAAATGAGTTTAAATACAATTCAAAACAATAAAAATAATCATGTCTTCCAAAGAGACCTGCTCCATTAGCAGATTCTAAATGTATAACTGTTTCTAAGGTAAACTTTTTGTATGATTATGTGTTGTATTATGTGTATGATTTTATTCCTTTAAAAAAAACAATCTTACATATATATACATCTACATCTATCTATCTGTATATCAAAGAAAGCCATTTATATCCATAACTTTTTCAAGATCTGCCAACCATTTTACCTGTAGTGTCTCATGTAATCCTTACAACTTCACTGTCAAACAAGTGCTTTTATTGTTCCTATTTATACATGAGGAATTTGAAAGTAACAGACATAAACTATTTTGTCTAATGTCACACAGGAAACAAAGTTTTAAGGAAGAATTAAAATTTAAATATTTCTATCTCCAAATGCATTAGGCATTCTGTATGTGTAAGGGTCCATTTAAAATGTACTCTTTTGGGGGCGGCTAGGTGGCGCAGTGGATACAGCATTGGCCCTGGATTCAGGAGAACCTGAGTTCAAATCCTGCCTCAGACAAACACTTGACACTTCCTAGCTACGTGACCCTGGGCAAGTCACTTAACTCCAATTGCCTAAAAATTTTTTTTAAGAATAAAAAAAGGACTCTTCTCACTATCAACCACTGAGTTATGGACAGTTAGGAATAACCCTTTCCAAAGCCAGACACAAAGATTACTAAATTTAGTCTCTGAACATATTTGACATGTGTATTATAGATCACAGAATTAGGGGAAAAGTAAGTTGTTGTCCATTCATTCTGTTATGTCCCATTCTTCATGGCCCTACGTACAATAGTTCTTTGATCCTTTACTGTCTCCTGGAATCTGTCCAAGCTCATGTTCATTGCTGTAGTGACACTATCTATCCATCTCATCCTCTGTCATTCCCTCCTTCTTCTGCCTTCAATCTTTTCCAACATGAGGGTCTTTTCCAGTGACTTCTGTCCTTTCATTATATAACCAAAGTATTTAAGTTTCAGCTTCAGTATTTGCCCTTCCAATGAATAGCATGAATTAATTTCTTTAAGTATTGACAGACTTGATCTCCTTGATGTTGAAGAGATTCTTAAAAGTGTTCTCCAGCATCACAATTAAAAATGTCAATTCTGTAATTCTCAGCTTTCCATACAAAATTATTGGAAAGATCATAGGTTTGACTCTACAGAGCTTTGTCAGCAAGGTGATATCACTGCTTTTTAGAATGATGTCCATATTTGCCATAGCTTTCTTTCAAAGGAAGAAGCCTTTTAATTTCATGGCTGCAGCCACCATCTGCAATGATCTTTGAGACCAAGAATATAAAATCTCACACTGCTTTCAGTTCTTTTCCCTTTCTTTGCCAGAAAGTCATGGGACCAGTTGACTCAAGTATTTTTTAATGTTAACCTACAAGGCAGATTTCAAATGCTGTTCTTTCACCCTCATCAAGAGCCTTTTTTAATTTTTCAATTTCTGCCATCAGAGTGGTATCATCTGCATATCTAAAATTGTTGCTATTTCTCCCAGCAACCTTAATTCTAGCTTTTGATTAATCCAGCCTGACATTTTACATGATGTACTCTGCATGTAAGTTAAATAAATAAGTTGATAACATAAAACTGTATCGTACTTCTTTCTCAATCTTAAACCAATCAGTTGTTCCATGTTTGGTTTTCACTCTTACTTCTTGATCTGCCTATAAGTTCTCATCTCTTTTAGGGCATGCCACTTTTATTGTCATTCAAATACTCAAAGGCTTTAGTGTAGTCAGTGCAGCAGACTTGTTTTCTGGAGCTCCTTTGCTTTCTCCATAATTCAATGCATGTTGGCAATGTGTTCTCTAACTCCTATGCTTCTGAAAACCAGCCTGCGCTTCTGGTAATTTTATTTCACATATTGCTGAAGCTAAGTTTGCAGAATCTTAAGCTTAACCTTCCTGATGTGTGAAATGAGTGCAGTTGCCCTCTAATTTAAGCCATGTTTGGAATTGCCCTACTTTAGGATTGGGACATAAAATGATCTTTTCTAATCCAGTGGCCACTGTTGAGTTTTTCATATTTGCTAGCATTTTGAATGCAACATTTTAACGGCAGTGTCTTTCAGGATTTGAAATAGCTCCGCTATAATTCTGTTACCTTTACTAACCTTATTGTTTGCAGTACTTCCTAATGCCCGCTTGACTTCATTCTCCAGTGTATCTGACTCTAGATCATTAACCACCAAATTGTGGTTATTTGTGATGTTAAGATAGATATTTCTATATATATTTTACCATCTCTTCTTAATTCTATTTGTGTTAAGTCTTTATTATTTTTTTGTATAGCTTGCACATTTTTTACATGAAAAGCACCCCTTATCTCTAATTTTTTAAAGTGATCCTTGCCTTTCCCATTCTATTGTTTCCTTCAATTTCTTTGCATTACTAATTTAAGAAAGCCTTATTTCAAGAGGTGGAGCCAAGATGACAGGGAGAAGCCAAGAAGTTGCCTGAGCTCAGTTTCCCTCAGAAAAAATGTTAAATCAAGCTTCTAAAGAAATTCTGGAGTGACAGAACCCACAAAAAGACAGAGTGAAACAGTTTTCCAGGTTAAGATCCCTTAGAAAGATTTCAGGAAAGGTCTGTCTCACTTGAGTTAAAGGGGAGTGTAGCCCCATGCAGATGGCATACAGAAAAGCCAGCAGGAGGCTTTTAGCCACAGCTCAGATCAGCCAATGAGGTCTCTCAGTCCTGGCTCAGCAGGCTAATGGCACAGCATCTAGCTATGAGGCCTCCAGCCCCAGCACAGAAGGCAAATTGCCAGCCCTGTAACCCCAACACCACAAGCTCAACCAGTCCACAAGCATCAGAGTCCCTGAAGCAGAAAGCCAGTGATCAGGTCTCTGGTCCCCAGCATAAGAAGTCTGGGAGAGTACTTCCTATGCCCCAGCAGCAAAGATCAACTTGTATAAATGAGCCAAAACTCAAAAGGAACCCTGACCACAGAAAGCTACTATGGTGACAGCGAAGATCAAAGCATAAACTCAGAAGAGGACAATGATGTCAAAATGCCTCCTTTCAAAGCCTTAAAGGGGAATATGAATTTATCTCAAGCTCAAAAATTCCTCTTGGAAGAGCTCAATAAGGATTTTAAAATCAAGTAAGAGAGGTAGAAGAAAAATTGGAGAAAGAAATGAAAGTTGTACAGGAGAATTATGAAAAAAAGGAGTCAACAGCTTGGGAAAGGAAGGTCCAAAATTGACTGAAGAAAACAACTCTTTAATAAAATAGAATTGAGTCTGGGAGCCAAGATGGTGGAGTTAAAAGGTAGTCACTCTCACTCTCCCCTATCAACCTCTGAAAACCCAGAAAATACCACCCAGAAAAAAAAAAACCTGGAACAGCTGAACTAGAAGAAAGATGGGGAGCTGCAGTGCAGCAGCCCAGCAAACAAGTCTGCCAGTGCCTCAGAAAAAATAAGGGAGGCAGAACTAGAAGGGGCCCCAGGCTGAAAAGTACCCTGCAGCATTCATCTGAAAAGAGGTGAAGAAAACAACCTAAAGGCTTCCTAAGAGAAGGTGCTGCAAGCAGCCAGAATGAAAGAATTTAAATATCATGGAACCACAGTCAGGATTACACAGGACCTTGCAGCTTCTACATTAAAAGACTGCAGGGCATGGAACATGATATTCCATAAGGCAAAGGAGCTTAGAATGCAGCCAAGGATCAATTACCCAGCAAAAATGAGCAACATTTTTCAAGGGAGGAGGTGGATATTCAACAAAATAGGAGACTTCCAAACTTTCCTGATAAAAAGACCAGAGCTCAACAAAAACTTGATCTTCAAGTACAGGACTCAAGAAGGACTTAAAAAGGTAAATGGGACAGAAGGATACAATATGTTGTTAATGGGGGGGCTGTTTAAACCCCTACAAGGGAATGAGACTTGCAACCCTTGAGAACTGTATTGTTATTACACCTTGTTAAAGGAGTATACATAAAGAGGGTGGATATTAGTTGACTTTGATGTAATGATAAAAAAAATCTAATCAAGTGGGTTAAATGGATCCAAATAAGTGGATCAATCTGATCTTAGAAAATGTACTGAGAAAGGAGGAGGCAGACAAGGGTAAATTACATTACAGGAAAAGACACAAAATCCTATTACAGCAGAGGGAAAAAGGGGGGAGCATTGTTTCAACCTTACTCTCATCAGATTTGGCTCAAGAAGGGCATAATATAATCAGTTAGGTATAGAAATCTAACTTGCCCTATAGGCAGTAGGAGGGAAAAGGGGAAAGAAAAGGGAGGGGGGAAAGAAGGGAGGGAAGCAGTAAACTAAAGGGGAAGAAAAGGGAAAGGGATAATAAAAGGGGGAAGGGACTGAAGGAGGCAGTGGTCAAAAGCAAAACACTAGTGAAGGGGAGAAAGGAAAAAGGAGAAAGAAAAGCATAAATAGGGGGAAAAGGATGGAGAAAAAGACACAGATAGTAATCATAACTGTGAATGTGAATGGGATGAACTCTCCCATAAAAAGAAATGGATTGCAGAATGGATTAAAAACCATAATCCTACAATATGTTGTTTACAGGAAACACATTTGAAAAAGAGTGACACATACAGGGTAAAGGTAAAAGGCTGGAGCAGAATATATTATGCTCAGCTGAAGTAAAAAAAGCAGGGGTAGCAATCCTGATCTCAGACAAAGCAAAAGCAAAAATAGATCTAATCAAAAGAGATAAGGAAGGAAACTACATCCTGCTAAAAGGCACCATAGACAATGAAGTAATATCATTACTAAATATATATGCACCAAATGGTATAGCATCCAAATTCTTACAGGAGAAGTTCAGGGAGTTACAGGAAGAAATAGACAGCAAAACTATACTAGTGGGGGACCTGAACCTCCCCCTCTGCACTAGATAAGTCTAACCACAAAATAAACAAGAAAGAAGTTAAGGAGGTGAATAGAACATTAGAAAAGTTAGGTATGATAGACCTCTGGAGAAAACTGAATGGGGATAGAAAGGAATATACTTTTTTCTGCAGTACATGGCACATACACAAAAATTGACCATGTACTAGGGCATAAAAACCTCACAATCCAATGCAGAAAGGCAGAAATATTAAATGCATCCTTTTCAGATCATGATGCAATAAAAATTATATGTAATAAAGGGCCATGGAAAGATAGACTAAAAAATAATTGGAAACTAAATAATCTAATCCTAAAAAATGATTGGGTCAAACAACAAATCATAGAAACAATCAATAATTTCATTCAAGAGAATGACAATAATGAGACAACATACCAAAACCTATGGGATGCAGCAAAAGCAGTTCTTAGGGGAAGTTTTATATCTCTAAATGCTTACATAAATAAAATAGAAAAAGAGGAGATTAATGAATTGGGCATACAACTAAAAAAACTAGAAAAAGAACAAATTAAAAATCCTCAACTAAACACCAAATTAGAAATATTGAAAACCAAAGGAAAAATTAATAAAATTGAAATTAAGAAAACTATTGAACTAATAAATAAAACTAAGAGCTGGTTTTATGAAAAAACCAATAAAATAGATAAGCCTTTGGTTAATTTAATTAAAAAAAGAAAGAAGAAAACCAAATTACTAGTATCAAGAATGAAAAGGGTGAAGCTACCACCAAGGAAGAGGAAATTAAAACAATAATTAGGAATTATTTTGCCCAACTATATGCCAAAAATTTGACAATCTTAGTGAAATGGATACATATTTACAAAAATATAAATTGCCCAGATTAACGAAGAGGAAGTAAAATACTTAAATAACCCCATCTCAGAAAAAGAAATTGAACAAGCCATTGATGAACTCCCTAGGAAAAAATCTCCAGGGCCAGATGGATTTACATGCGAATTCTATCAAACATTTAAAGAACAATTAATTCCAATACTATATAGACTATTTGGGAAAATAGGTGAAGAAATTTTTTTATGATACAAATATGGTGTTGATACCTAAACCAGGAAGAGTCAAAATAGAGAAAGAAAATTATAGACCAATTTCTCTAATGAATATAGATGCAAAAATTTTAAACAAAATACTAGCAAGTAGATTGCAGCAACTTATCACAAGAATAATACACTATGACCAGGTAGGATTTATACCAGGAATGCAGGGTTGGTTCAATATTAGGAAAACTATCAGCATCATTGAGCATATCAAAACAAAACCAACAGAAACCACATGATCATCTCAATAGATGCAGAAAAAGCTTTTGATAAAATACAACACCCATTCCTATTAAAAACACTAGAAAGCATAGGTATAAATGGAGTCTTCCTTAAAATAATAAATAGCATTATCTAAAACCTTCAGCAAGCATTATATGTAATGGGGACAGGCTAGAAGCATTTCCAATAAGATCGGGGTGAAACAAGGATGTCCATTATCACCACTGTTATTCAATATTGTACTGGAAATTAGCTTTAGCAATAAGAGAAGAAAAAGAAATTGAAGGCATTAGAATAGGCAAAGAAGAAACAAAGCTATCACTCTTTGCAGATGACATGATGATATACTTAGAGAATCCTAGAGAATCAAGTAAAAAACTACTTGAAATAATAAACAACTTTAGCAAAGTTGCAGGCTATAAAATAAACCCACATAAATCATCAGCATTTCTATATATTACCAACAAAGCCCAACAGCAAGAGATAGAAAGAGAAATCCCATTTAAACTTACTGTAGACATTATAAAATATTTAGGAGTCTACCTCCCGAAACAAACCCAGGAACTCTATGAACACAATTACAAAACACTTTTCACACAAATAAAATCAGATCTAAATAATTGGAAAAACATCAGTTGCTCATGGGTAGGCGAGCTAATATAATAAAAATGACAATCCTACCTAAGCTAATTTACTTATTCAGTGCCATACCAATCAAACTACCAAAAATTATTTTATAGAGTTAGAAAAAATAATAACAAGATTCATTTGGAAAAACAAAAGGTCCAGAATATCAAAGGAACTAATGAAAAGAAATGCAGGGGAAGGTGGCCTAGCAATTCCAGATCTTAAATTGTATTATAAAGCAGCAAAACTGCTTGGTACTGGCTAAGAAATAGGGAGGTGGATCAGTGGAATAGGTTAAATATGCAAGACACAGTAGTCAATGACTATAGTAATCTATTATTTGATAAACCCAAAGACCCCAGCTTCTGGGATAAGAACCCACTCTTTGAAAAAAACTGCTGGGAAAACTGGAAAAGAGTATGGCAGAAACTAGGCATAGACCCAAATCTCACACCATATACCAAAATAAAGTCAAAATGGGTTCATGACTTAGACATAAAGGCTGATACCATAAGTAAACTGGGAGAACAAGGAACAGTTTACCTATCAGATCTATGGAGAACAGAAGAATTCATGACCAAACAGGAGATAGAGAACATTATGAAAAGCAAAATGGATAATTTTGATTACATTAAATTGAAAAGTTTTTGCACAAACAAAGCCAATGCAACTAAGATTAGAAGGAAGGTAGAAAATTGGGAAAGAATTTTTACAACCAGTCTCTCTGATAAAGGCCTCATTTCTAAAATATATAGAGAATTAAGACAAATTTATAAGAACACAAGCCATTCCCCA
This sequence comes from Phascolarctos cinereus, assembly GCF_003287225.1. Classification (NCBI taxonomy): domain Eukaryota; kingdom Metazoa; phylum Chordata; class Mammalia; order Diprotodontia; family Phascolarctidae; genus Phascolarctos; species Phascolarctos cinereus. The sequence goes on from NW_027556180.1 coordinate 24,647,120, forward strand.
ATTGATCAATGGTCAAAGGATATGGACAGACAGTTCTCAGATGAAGAAATTAAAGCCATCTATAGTCATATAAAAAAATGCTCTAAATCCTTATTGATTAGAGAAATGCAAATCAAAATAACTCTGAGGTACCACATCACACCTATCAGATTGGCCAACATGACAAAACAGGAAAATGATAAATGTTGGAGAGATGGGAAAATTGGAAACTAATACATTGTTGGTGGAGTTGTGAAATGATCCAACCATTTTGGAGAACAATTTGGAACTATTCTCAAAGGGCTACAAAAATGTGCATACCCTTTGATCCAGCAATAGCACTTCTAGGGCTATATCCCAAAGAGATCAAACAAATGGGAAAAGGATTCATGTGTACAAAAATATACATAGCAGCTCTTTTTGTGGTGGCAAAGAATTGGAAATTGAGAGGATGCCCATGAATTGGGGAATGGCTTTCTCAGCATTATGAGGATCTAAGACATTTCCAGAGGCCTCGGGATGGATAATGCTGTTCACATCCGAAGAAAGAACTATCAAAGTCGAATTGCTGTCACTTATTTTTACCTTCTGTTGAATTTTGTTTCATCTTTCTGATGGTTCCTGTTATTGGTTTTAATTTTTACTTACAACTTCACTAATGTGAAAATATGTTTAATGGGTATGTAAATGTAAAGCCTATATCAGATTGTGCGCTGTCTTGGTGAGGGTGGGGGGGAGGAAAAGGGAGAAAAATTTTCAACTCAAAAGCATATGGAAAAAATTTAACAAATTAAATTTAAAAGAATAAATAAAATAAAGTAGAATTGATCAAATGGGTGGAAAAATATGCTGAAGGACACAACTGTTTTCAATGTAGAATTGGTCAAATTAGAATTGGGTAAATGGAAGCTAATGAATAATTCTTTGAGACATCAAGAACCAGTCAAATAAAATCAAAAGAATGAAAAAAAAATAGGAGAAAATATAAAATACATCATTAAAAAAAAACTGACCAGGAAAATAGATCCAGGAGAGATAATTTAATAATTATTGGACTAACAGAAAGCCACAACCAAAAAAAGAGCATGGACAGCATCTTTCAAGAAATTATCAAAGAAAACTGCCCTGATATCCTAGAACCAGAGATTAAAATAGCCGTTGAAATAATCCAATGATCACCTCATGAAAGGATCCCCAAATTAAAACTCCAGGGAATTTTGTAGCCAAATATCCAGAATATTCTAGCCAAATTTCAGGTCAAAGAGAAAACAGTGCAAACATCCAGAAAGAAACAATTCAGATATCAAGGAGTCACAGTCAGGATTACCAAGACTTAGCATTTTCTACATTAAAGGATTGAAGGGGTTGGAATATGGTATTCCAGAAGGCAAAGGTGCTTGGATTACAATCAAGAATCAACTAGCAACCAGAAAAATTGAGCGTACTTTATCAGGGGAAAAGATGGCCATTAAATGAAAGAGGTAAATTACATCACACGAAAAGACACAAAAGACCCATTACAGTAGAGGGAAAGAAGGGAAGGTATGAGCATCATTTGAGCCTTACTCTCATTGGAATTGTCTCAAAGAGGGAATAACATATACACTCAATTTGGTATATTTCATTTCACCCTATAGGGTGAAATTTTCACCCTATAGGGAAGTAAGAGGGGAAAGGGGACAAAAGGAAGGGAGGGACTGATAGAAGGAAGAGCAGATGGGACTACAGAAGTAGGATGAGAAAGGGGAAAGAAAAAGGGGGCTGATATAAGAGAGGACAGATTGATGGACAGTCTGGTCAGAAGCAAAACACTGGTGAGGAGGGAGGGACAGGGTAAAAGGAGGCAGAAAAGTATGAACTGTGGAATAATAGGGTGGAGGGAAATATAGGGCTAGTAATCATAACTGTGAATGTAAATAGGATGAACTCTCCCATAAAAGAGAGGCAGATAATAAAGTGGATTATAAAACAAAACCTTAAAATATTTACAGAAGAGAAGTTAAGTGAGTTACAAGAAGAAAGAGACAGCAAAATTGTAGTAGTAAGGGACCTCAAACTTTACCCCATTCCCACTTCTCAGAACTAGGTAAATCTAACCACAAAATAAAAAGGAAAGAAATTAAAGAGATGAATAGAATTTTAGAAAAGTTAGATATGGTAAATCTCTATAGAAAATTGAATGTGGATAGAAAGGAATATTTACAAAAATATTAATTGTCAAATTAAGAGAAAAGGAGATAAAATACTTACATAATGCCATTTAGAGAAAAAAAAAAGAGCAAGTCATCGATGAATTCCCTAAGAAAAAATCTCCAGGGCTAGCTAGATTTACAAGTGAATTCTACGAAACATTAAAAAAATGCTAGTACTAAATAAACTATTTGGGAAACTACATAAAGAAGGAGTTCTGCCAAATACCTTTCATGACACAGATATGATACTAATGCCTAATCCAGGAAGAGTCATAAGAAAGGAAGAAAATTATAGACCAATTTCCCTACTGAGTATAGATCAAAAATTTTAAATAAAATATTAGTAAAGGGATTACAGCAACATGTCATGGGGACCATAGCCACTACAACCAGGTGGAATTTAAACCAGGAAAGCAGGACTGGTTCAATATTGGGAAAATTGTCAGCATAATGGACCATATTAATAACAAAACTAATAGAAATCACAAGATTATCTCAAGCAATGCAGAAAAAGCTTTTGACAAAATACAGCTGCCCATTCCTATCAAAAACACTAAAGATCATAGAAATAAATAGAATTTTCTTTGAAATGATAAATGGTATCTGTTTAAAACCATGAGGAAGCATTAGATGCAAAGGGGATAAGATAGAAATATTCCCAATAAGATCAGGGGTGAAACAAGAATGCCCATGAACACTACAATTATTAAATATTGCACTAGAAATGTCAGCTTAAAAAAAGAAAATTTAAAAAGAATTAGCTTAAGCAATAATAAAAATAAATTGAAGGAAGTAGAATGGTCAATGAAGAAACAAAACTGTTACTCTTTGAAGATGATATGATGGTATAATTAGAGAATACATTAAAAATTCTATTTGAAACAACAAGTTTAGCAATGTTGCTGGATATAAAATAAACATGAAATCAGCATTTCTATATATTACCAACAAAGCCCAGCAGCAAAAGATAGAAAGAGAAATTCCATTTAAAATAATTGCAGACAACATAAAATATTTGGGAGTCTATTTTCCAAGATAAACCAGGGAATTATATGAACACAATTACGAAACAATTTCCATACAAATAAAATGAGATCTAAACAACTGGAAAACTATTAATTGCTCATGGGTAGGTTGAGCTAATAAAGTAATAAACAAGACAATTCTACCTAAATTAATTTACTTATTCAGTGCTATACAATCAAACTATTAACAGTATTTTATAGATCTAGAAAAAAAATAAGATTCATCTTGAAGAATAGAAGGTCAAGAATATCAAGGGAATTAATGAAAAAAAATGCAAAGAAAGGTGGTCTAGCCATGCCAGATTAAAAATGTATGTATTTTATAAAGTGGCAATCATGAAAACTATTTGGTAGCAGTTAAGAAATAGAGTGATGGCTCAGTGGAATAAGTTAGGTATATAAGACACAGTATTCAATGATTATGTTAATCTGCTGCTTGATAAACCTAAAGACTCCAGCTTCTGGGATAAGAACTCAGTATTTGACAAAGACTGCTTGGAAAAGTGGAAAACAGTATGTCAGAAACTAGGCATAGACCATTATCTCACATTGTATATCAAGATAAGGTAAACAGGAATATGATTTGGACATAAAGAGTGATACCATAAACAAATTAGGAGAGCAAGGAATAGTTTACCTGTCAGTTCTATGGAGAAGGGAAGAATTTATGACTAAACAAGAGATAGAGAATATTATAAAATGAAAAATGGATAATTTTGATCACATTCAATTTTTTAAAAAATGTTTTTGTTTTACCCCAACAAAATCAATGCAACCAAGATTAGAAGGAAAGCAGAAAGCTGGGACACATTTTTTTACATTAAATATTTCTGATAAAGTCCTCATTTCTCAAATATAGAGAGAACTGAATAAAATCTATAAGAATTCAAATAATTTTCCAATTGACAGATGATCAAAGGATATGAGCAGGCAGTTTTCAGAGGAATAAATTAAAGCTATTTATAGATATGTAAAATGTTCTAAATAACTATTGATTAGTAAAATACAAATTAAAACAATTCTGAGGTACCACCTCACACCTATCACATTGACTAATATGACAGAAAAGTAAAATAATAAATATTGGAGAATATATGGGAAAATTGGAACACTGGTGTATTGTTAGTGGTGTTGTGAACCTATCCAACCATTCTGGAGAACAACTTGGGTCTATGCCAAAAGGTCTATAAAGCTGCGTATACCCTTTTATCCAACAGTGGCACTACTAGGTCTATATCCCAAAGAGATCATAAAAAAATGAAAATGACCCATATATACAAAAATATTTATACAGCTCTTTTGGTGGTGGCAAAGAATTGGAAACTGAGGGGATGCCTTTCAAATGGAGAATGACTGAACTTATGAATGCAATGGAAAACTATTGTTCTATTCAGAAAAATACTTGGAAAGACTTCCATGAATTGATGATGAGTGAAGTGAGAATAACTTGGAGAAGATTGTACACAATAACAGTAACTTTGTGTGATGATCATCTATGATATACCCAGATCCTCTTAGTAATACAATGATCCAAGACCTTTCCAAAAGACTCATTCACTTTCCTTCTTCCTTCAACTATTTGTAAAGCCTCATCAGACAACTATTTTGATTTCTTGCTCTACTTTATCTTTGGGATTTTTTGTTGTTGTCTTCTTTACAATACTGTAAACCTTTGCCCATAGTGTTTTAGGCACTCTATTTACCAGATCTAATCCCTTAAATCTATTGATCACCTGTACTTCATACTCATAAGAGATTTTATTTAGTTTATACCTGTATGGTCTGATGGTTTTCCCTACTTTCTTCAATGTAAGTCTGAATAAGGAGCTCAATGACCTGAGTCATAGCCAGCTCCAGATCTTGTTTTAACCAACTATATAGAGCTTCTCCACCATTGGCCCCAAAGTATGCAATAATTTGATTTCTATACTGACCATCTAGTGATGTTCAAGTAGAGAGAGGCCTTATGGGTTATTGAAAAAGTGTTTGCTATGACTGGCGAGCTATCTTTCAAAACTCACTCTCTGTCTTGCTTAATTTTGTACTCCAAGTCCAGAATTGCTTGTTATTCCAATTTTCTTTTGATTTTCTCTTTTACATTCCACCTCCATATCATGAATGTGACATCTCTTTTGGTGTTATTTCTAGAAGATGTTGAAGGTCTTAACAGGACTGATCAACTTTGGCCTCCTTAGAATCAGTCACTGCAGCATAGACTTGTATTACTATTATGTTGAATGCTTTGCCTTGGATTTAAATAGATACTGTTTGATCATTTTTGAGATTATATTCTAGTACTACTTTTCTCACTCTTTTATAGATTATGAAGCCTATTACATTTCTTCTAAGAAATTATTGACCACAGTAGTATATATAATGATTCTTTGAATTAAATTTTCTCATTGCCATCCTTTTAAATTCAGTGACACCCAAGATGTCATTTTGTTTTGTTTTGTTTTGTTTTTCCATTTTTACTTGACCACATCCATCCTTATCTCATTCATGGATCTTACATTCTAGGGTCCTATGCAATATTGGTTTATATAGCATTGTACTTCCCTTCTATCACTAGACACATCCAAAGCTACCTTTCTTTTTCACTTTGGCCTAGACACTTCATTAGGACTAAGCTACCATTTTTTTTCTCCAGTGTGTCACCTTCCCTCCACACAAACACACACACACACACACACACACACACACACACACACACACACATTCACCACTCTGACCTGTCTTGGGTAATCCTGCATAGCATAGCACAGTTTTATTGATCTATTCAAAATCATCCATCATGACAAGAAAATGATCTAGGAAGGGGAAAAGTGAGAGGAACTTTATGATATACATAAGGCAGATAAAAACAATGGAAGAACAAGGCTCAGATGTCAAATTCTTGAAACCTATATGGATATGCATATCTTCTTTTAGCATTTATATCTCTAGGAATCAGCAGCACTTTTAAGACAGAGACATTACCACCACTTATCCCTTCCTCAAGTCCTAGTGGAACGTAAAATGCTCTGGACTCCATTCTTAAGCAGTCACATTATAGTCTATTTGAAACCACGGTCTGGCTAACCATTCCCCAAACTTTCACTTTTTGGGGAAGCTAGATGGTGCAGTACATTGTTCTGGGCCTCTTGTCAGGAAAATCTACAACCAAATGCAGCCTCAGACACTTAACAGCCATGTGACCCTGGATGAGTCAATAAAACTCTACCCTAATACCATCAATTGTAAAATGAGGATAATAACAGTACCTACCTCTCACAGATGTTGTAAAGTTTAAATGGGATAATATTAATAAAGTTCTTAGCACATGGCCTTAGAAATAATAGGTACTTATTAAATACTTAGGTAGACAATTCCTCCCTTCCTTCTTTTCTTCCTTCCTTCCTTCCTGCTTTCTTTCTTTCTTTCTTTCTTTCTTTCTTTCTTTCTTTCTTTCTTTCTTTCTTTCTTTCTTTCTTTCTTTCTTTCTTTCTTTCTTTCTTTCTTTCTTCATTTCTTCCCCAAATATATCAGGTTTCAGATACATAAGTTTTGTTTACAGACCATAATCACTTACTGTTCTATCTACTGACTCATCACAAAAGGCAACCACTTAAAAAAAAGTATGTCATTAAGTAGTGCTAAAAACCTATAATTCCCTGATCCCTGAGTCATCTCCTAAATACTTCAACCTTTGTTAAACAGAGAACAGTTAGTTCTAGCTTTCAGCACTTAGTTCAAGTACAATGCCACAGTTGCGACCTGCTGCAAGATACTATTGAATAAACATGAGCTTCATCAGTCATTGAGGGTGTCCCTACTCATTATTTGAACTCGTTACAATTAGCTCTGCTTAATAAGGCAGACTTAATTCTCTAAAATTGTATGTTGTAAAGGTTACATAATCATTTATTTGCTATAGCTCAATCACCATGGTATCAACTACAGTTTCACAAAACTAATCATTTATTAGTTAATAGGTTATAAAAATATAAATGACCTTCCCCAAAGACAGAATTTTCAAACAGTAGATTCATATAAAGATGGAAAACTATGAAAGGAGAAAATTTGAATCAAAGTTGATGTCAGTTGATGGCATTTGCATTGCATTGCATTGCAATTGAATGAATGGCACTGTTGCTAACACTATTACCAAGATAAAACTTCCTTTACAAAACTTTACAAGGTAAAAATATTATAGGAATACTCCTCCCAATAAGTTTTGAGGCAAGATCATTTTGGTAAGACAAAATATATAGGTAAAATAAAATTAAATTCAAATGTGTTTTTAAAGTACATATGCAAAAATTAGTTTTTTCAGAACATGTATCAGTCATGGGTTGTTCAAATGATTCTGTTTTCAAAAGACATAGACAAAAGTTATAAACAACAGACAGAAAAAATTGATTTGCCATCTGCTTCATTAATGGGAATGGAAACATTGATGAAATATATCAAAATATGAAAGTATGTATAAATCAAGTATTCGACTTACAGATTTGGGGACAAAGGAATCCTGGAAATCAAGTATCCTAACCCCCTAATTTTAAAGATGAATAAACTAAGACCGAATTTAGGGGAAAAAAAAAGAAAAACTTCAATTCCAGCTCCACCATGTGGACTGAGGCTTTAGTGAAGGACAGCCACAATTAGCTCAACCCAGACTCAATAAACAGTTGCTCCCCAGACATCACCCTATTACATCAGAGTTAAAGTACCCTTCCCTACATATGTAGGAAGATCAATGAAACTAACCTCTCCATACCATTCTAACATGCCTGTATGTATGTGTGTATATGTGTGTGTATGTACACATATGTATGAGTGTGTATATTCATATATACACACACACACACATTGTGTGTATGTGTGCACATAACAATTAAATATGTCCTTTCCATCATTCCACTAAAAGGACATGTTTAATTGTTATGTACACACTTACACAGAAATGTGTATATGCATGTGTGTTAGAATGTAAGCTTTTTTTCTGTAGGAACTCACTTGCCTTTTATTCTAGTATTCTTAGGTTTAGCATGGTTTCTGGCAGTATATTAACATCACATGAGATAATATATTATTAGGGTATGTGTGTGTATAAACACAACCACAAATTACTTTTCCTTAAAGAAAAAATACTAATTACTAGATTCACACTGTATACTCAGATACTGTGTACAACATATGTCATTTCACACAATTAACTTATGGGAAAAAATTATATCTATATATCTATATATCTATATGTATATCTATCTATCTATCTATATATGTATAGATAGATAGATAGATATACATATAGATATACAGATATATGAAACATTGCCTTATTTAAAGAAATGACCTCAATAATTTGACTCTGGAATGGTTTTCAACAATTCACTAAAGTAAAGAATTCTTGAAAGTGCAATTAAAGTGTTATATAACTGAAGATTTTGTTTGTCTGTGGTCTTCTCTGACGTGATCTAAAAGTGGTCCACTCAGTAATGGTATTATGGCTCTTAATCCCTCTTCATACTTCAGAATGATCAGATCATGTCACATCTCCATCAACAATGCATTAATGTCCCAATTTTCTCAGATCCACTCCAATATCTATCATTTTCCTTTTTTGTCATATTAGCCAATCTGATAGATGGTACATCAGATCTGTTTTAATTTGCATTTCTCTAATCAATAGTGATTTAGAATATTTCTTCATATGCCCATAGATAGTTTTGATTTCTTAATTTGAAAACTGTCTGTTCATATCCTTTTACCATATATCAATTGGGGAATGGCTTGTATTCTTATACAGTTGCCTTAGTTTTCTGTTTATTTGCTATTTACCTCCTTAGTTTCTTTCTTGTTTATTTTTTGGTTGAATTTATTGAGTTCTGAGATGAAACAGTTGAGATCCCCCACTAGTATAGTTTTCATGTCTATTTCTTCCTGTAATTCACTTAACTTTTCATTAAAAAAATGAGTGCTATACCACTTGGTACATATATATTTATTATTGATATCATCTCATTGTCTATGGTACCTCTTAGCAAGATGTAGCTTTCTTCTGTATCTCTTTTAATTAGGTCTATTTTTGCTTTTGCTTTTTCTGATATCAGTCCTGCTCCCCCTGGTTTTTTTTCTATTTTTTTTTTTACTTCAGCTGAAGCATAATAAATTCTGTTCCAGCTCCTTATCTTTATTCTCTGTGTCTCTCTACTTCAAGTGTATTACTTGCAAACAACATATTGTAGGATTCAGGTTTTTTATCCACTCTGCAATCCACTTCTGCTTTATGGGAGAGTCAATCCCATTCACATTCACAGTTGTGATCACTACCTGTGTATTCCCCTTCATCCTATTCTTCTTCCTGTTCCTCCTCTCTCTCCTTTCATCCTTTTCCTCCTCACCAGTGGTTTTCTTCTGTCTACCACCTTTCCTAATCTGCCCTCCCTTCTGTCAGTCTCCACTCCTCCCCTTTACTTATCTCCTCCCCTTCTACTTCTCTGTAGGTAAGATAGATTTCTATATTCAGCTGATCATGTATATTATTCCCTCTGATCCAATACTGATGAGAGTAAGGTGCAAGCAATGCTCATTGCCCATCTTCCCATCCTTATATTACACTGTAATAGGCTTTTTGTGCCCTTTCATATGAAGCAATTTACCCCATTTTACCTTTTCCTTCCTTGTGCACTATTGTACTCCTCTTTCTCATGCTTTAATTTATGTCATTCCTTCAAGTTGCTCTTGAGCTACCTCAATTATGCTTTGCTCATAGAGCACAGCACCTTTTCTGATGTGGGCATGCCATGCTAAATCGTCCTGTGACAGTCTCCCATGTCACACAGCCAATTCCAATGTTGTTAAGAGAGACCTTGAGAGTGTCCTTGTATCACTTCTTCTGACCACGATGTGAACACTTGCCCTATGTGAATTCTCCACAAAATAGTATTTTTGTCAAGCACATGTTTTGCATTGAAACAACATGGCCAGTCCATTGGAGTTGTGCTCTCTGAAGCAGAGTTTGAATGCCTGAGAGTTTAGTTTGAGAAAGGACCTCAGTGTGTGATATCTTATCCTGCCAGGTGGTCTTTAGAATCTTCCTAAGACAATTCAAATAGAAATGATTAAATTTCCTGGCATGGAATTGACATACTGTCTAGATTTAACAGGCATACAACAATGAGGTCAGCAGAACATCTCTGCAGACCTTCAATTTGATAGTGAATTTAATACCTCTTCTCTCCTATACTTTCCTTCAGAGCCTCCCAAACACTGAGCTAGCCCTTGCAATGCATGCATCAACCTCATTATCAATGTGTATATCACTGGAAAGTGCATCACCGACGTAAGTGAACTTATCCACAGCATTCAAAAATTCTCCATTTGCTGTAACCGATGGTTCCACATATGGATGGTATGGTCCTGGATTATGGAGCACCTGTGTTTGCTTGGTTTTAATTGTCAGGCCAAAATTAGCACAAGCAGCAGGGAATCGATCCATACTTTGCTGCATCTCAGCTTCAAAGGCTGCATCGAGTGCACGATCATCTGCAAACAGAGAATCATACACCAACACTCCCTCCACTTTGGTCTTGGCTTGTGGTCTTTTCAAATTGAAGAATTTACCATCGATGGAGTAGCTCACCTTGATTCATCCTCATTGAAAGCATTGGATAACATGTCTGAAAACATCACGCTAAAAAGCATGGGAGCAAGCACACAGCCTTGTTTCACTCCATTGGTGACTGGGAAAGCACGGGAGCATTGTCCATTATCTAGAACCTGGGCAAGCGCGCCATCATGAAATTGACGTACAATGCTGATGAACTACTCCAGGCAACCAAATTCTGACATAATTTTCCATAAGCCCTCGTGACTGACAGTATCAAAGGCCTTGGTCAGATCTACGAATGGACCTCTGCCCTACTCCTGGCATTTCTCCTAGAGCTGTTGGGCAGCAAACACTATCTTAACTATCCCTCGGCCCTTTCTAAAACCACACTAGTTATCAGGTAGATGACCATCTTCCAGCTAAAAGATCAACCTATTAAGGGGAACTCTGGCAAGAACACTGACAGCAGTGACTAAGAGGGAGCCACCCTGTGATAGTCACAGGACAATCTATTTCCTTTACCTTTGTAGAGATGGACAGGGGAGGCATCCTTGAACTCCTGGGGGATGACCTCCTCTCACCACATAACCTGAAAAATTTCAGTCAGCTTTTGTATGAGCAATGGACCACTTACCTTGGAAATCTGAGCTGGAATAGAAGCAGCATCAGGGGTTTTGCTACACAAAAGGAGCCTAATGGCATTCAAAACCTCTTCTTCATTTGGAACTTCATCTGGGGAGGGATTCACTTCAACTTGAGGTAAATAGTCAATCATTTCAACATTGACTGATGAAGGTCTGTTGAGAACATTATGGAAATGTTCAGTCCATCTCTCTAGGATCATGTCCTTATCACTAATCAATGTGGCTCCATCAGCACTGAGTACGTGAGATGCACCATTGGTCTTTGGCCCATAAATAGCCTTTAGGACATCATAAGAGCACTTTGAACTGTTACTAACAGCATAAAACTGAATTTTGTCTACCTTGTTACTGAGCCAAGAATCATGCATCTCTTTAAGCTTTGCTTGTACTTTATTTTTGATGAAATTAAATGCTGCCTTCTTAGAGACAGATGAACTATCCTACTGGCAAATACTGTGGAGTTCTCATATCTTTATTTAGCAGCTTATGAATTTCCTCATCATTGTCATAAAACCAGTCTTGATGTTTATGAGTATTCTGACCCAGATGAGTAAATGAAATGCTGTACATCAAATATCTGAAAGCTGACCGCTCCTTTTCTCCTCCACTCTTGCCAACAGTGTGTTGGCTCAACTTTCCCTCCAAGTTGGCAACAAATTTTTCACACTTGGAGAAGTGATCTAATATGCTGACGTTAAGTCTTCTGGTAGTCATCTTGCCTAGGGGCCACTGCTTTTGTTCAATATGAATATTTAACTTGCAGAGAATAAGTCTATGATCAGTCCAGCCCTCTGTGCTACACATTGCCTTTGTCACTTCACTTTAACATGTTATCTATCTCTTTTCATTACAATGAAATAGTCTATTAAATGCTAATATTTGTTGTGAGGTTGCTTCCATAGTTTTATTGTGTTTAGATAAATGGAAGACAGTGTTGGTGATGAAAAGGTCATGAGATGGACAAGTTTTCAATAGTAAGTGACCTTTGCTATTGTTTCCAACTCCATTCCTCCTAAGGACCCCTACTATGTTGGATAGTCTAAACCTGTTCTCTCATTAAAGTCACTCAGAATTATAAGCTTGTCATCTGGTACATTGATTATAAGGGTCCCCAGGTTGTCACCAAATTTTTCTTTGGCCTCATAAGGGATCATCATGGTGGGTACATAGGCACTGATGATGGTAGTATGATGCTTTCCTGCAAGTAGAAATCACATTGTCATAAGCCTCTCATTCTTTCCTTTTGGTAGTCATAGAAGCTTATTTGTTAGATTAGTTTTGATAGCAAAACCTATTCCAGCTTCATGGTGCTCTCTTTTACTGCATTCCAGAAAAAAAAATGTGTATCCATGTCCAACTTCTGTAATCTGTTTTTCATTTGCAAGCCTTGTTTCACTTGGGCTGCTATTTGTATGTGATACTTACTGAGTTTTCTTACAAGAGAAGTTCCTCTTTCAAGTATACTGGATTTTATGTTTTTCATAAGCATGTACACATCAAATGTACCTGTGGTGAATGGAGCCATCTTTGCAGAAGTTTTTGTTCTCTCTCTCTCTCTCTCTCTCTCTCTCTCTCTCTCTCTCTCTCTCTCTCTCTCTCTCTCTCTCTCTTTTTCTTTCTGTCTCTTCCCCATATGTGTGTTTTAACTTCAGGGTGGGATCCCTGTCTCCTGCAGTAAATAGGCCAGGATTGAGTAAGCAGACAATATTAAAGCACCTTTTCTAGCCTCTTCCTTATACCAGGAGGTGAGGAGTGCTCTCTTTTAAAAAATGCTTAAACACCCAGGGAGCTGCTGAATTCCACTGCTACTTCCAATTAGAAGATGTCACTGTGGCCTGGGATACTTGTGGGCAGTGTTGTGACTACAGCTCCCACTGTATCCACACTTGCTGCTTCATCACTTGCCTGTCACCACAGGACTTTGAGATAAGTAAAAAGGGTAGAATGCTGTGGATGATGTCTTTTGATTCATGCCTAAATTGGATTTAAGAGTGACAGATTTGCATGCATTCATTCATCTCACCCTCTCTTCCAGAGTCATCACAGTCCAGTGGCAGAACAGAGTCAAAACAACTAGTGATGGTTTTAGATTCAGTGGATGGCCTTGGTATCTTTGAGATCTAACCAAGCTCTAAGTGCTCCACAACATCTGCTTTAGCTGCCTTCAAGGTAACTTTTTTTCTACATGGAACATCTTTTTTTTTCCCATCTGCCCATTCTACTAGGGGAAGTCTTCGCATTTTTGGTAGGACCCTCCAACTCACTCATGTGTTTAAGATGCTTTGATTACCTTCAAACTGGTTTAGCCTGTCTGCAAAAATGGTTTAACAGAGTGTGGCAATAGCACATGCTGTAGCTTCTTGGAGCTACTGGTAAAAGTGGGGTAGATCAGGTAGACATCAAAGGTGGAAGGCAGCCCTCAAAAGAGCTCAGCATCCCTCATCCTAGTGGTACTAGTCTTCCTTGAACACAGTCTATAGTCCAGGATGATAACAGAGATGGTTGAATGATGTGTGGGATTTCCCAGGATGGGAGAGACATGGACATGTTTGTAGGCAATAGGGAAGGAGCCAATCAAGAGGGAGAAATTGAAAAATCTGTTGGAAGAGACAGAATGAAATGAAATCACTTGGGACAATAGAGAGATAAGCATTGGTAAGAAGTAAGGACACTTCATCATATCAGACAAGGATGAAAGAAGATAATGTGGCAGAAGGCATCCTAATGGCAAGAGATGAAGTAGAGAACAATATCAAACTCATAGGAAATGGCCTCAAATGTTTTCTGTAAAGTGTGAGGCAAAGACCTCTGCTGAGAGGGTGGTTTGAGTGGAGAGGGAGTCATGGGAAATTATAATAGAGCTGCTATGGAGAATAAAGTAATGAGTCTATAAGAGAGCTGTTATAGGATTGTCTAGCAGCAGTGAGGTCCTAGTTGAGGTTGTGCATCATACATTTATAGTTGATCCAATATAATTATTGTGTGACTTTCTCTACCTTCATTTAATATCATATGTATAGGAGCAAAGGCAGGGAAGGGTAGGAATGATCCAAGTCTGAGACTTGGTTGGGTGTAATTGATGATATGATAAATAAGGAATCTAGGCCTTCAAGAGAGGGTGACAGCATAGAGTTGAATTGGTTCTCCAAGGGCTCAAGTTGGGGAAAAAAGAAGAAATTGTAGATTGGTAGAGGAAAAATGGCTTGAGAGAGTATTTAATGGTCAAGTGAATATAACACCAACATAATTTCCCTTGTGGAGAGTTCCATTTACCTCAAGGACATATAGCTCTTTGGATTTATAGTATAAACCTGATTGAGGATGCCTTACAAAAAAAATAATAATCTAGGATTACTAGGAATTGAATAATAATCCTGTCCTTGGCATCCAACTCCCTGGAGTATCATACAATTGATCTATCAGTATAGATCCACCTTAAATTTGATTTCCTTCCTAAATGGGAAAAGAACTGTTGGTCACGAGGGAGTAGTCCATCACCCACCTCCATCTACTTTTTCAGCATATACAAGGCTTACAGTACTAAGATCAAGATCTGGGATTCCACTCTTTGCAAAGTCTCTGTATCTTCTTGCTCCTCATTTTTGTTAAATATTTCCTCTCCTTGGACCAGTTTAGGTACCTCTACCAATTGCCCATAACAACCACTGCCTCCATCTACAAGGTTACAAGGTCACCTGCAGCTCCAATCTGCTTTCTATTGCTGTCATTGTCTTCATAGGTACACAAGATACCTTGGCGGTCTGCATGTTTCCTCCTTTATGGATGGTTGGAGGTACCATTCCCTCATGTTTTTCAAACTTCCTCTTAAATAAACAAGTGTCTCTAATTAGGAGAGCACCCTCCTTTCTATTTGTGCTCCTGTCTCCTCTTAATGGCCACAGTCATACTTATATCACTATTCTAAGAGACCAAGAATACCAATTACAAAGGGGGAAAAGACATTTAAAGGTCAACACATACTTGTAAAATTTATCTAAATCTCATTCTAATGATTTACAAAACTCAAGTAGTAAAAAATCTTCAATTAATGATATTATTAGTATTAGTTATACTAGCCATTACCATTGTGACCATTATCATCTCAGCATCTTAGGCTTAAGATCAAGAGGAGAAATAGTTCAACTCATATCCCGTCTAGAAACAAATAAATCATTCTTTGGAAAATAAATCCATTTTAAGAAGATTTTAATAAAGATATTATAAGAGACTCTAACTTAATTAAATATAGTAGTAGTATTTGGTGAACAAATGGAATAAAACAATTTTTCATTCTCGTGTTACCATCTTACTTGCTAGTAGAGTTAACATGTTCTGAATTTCATACAACTTGCTGTTCGATTACTAAAGTATAATACACGCAGAAAAATGTCTACTTCATGGTATTTCCAGAAAGAAAAGAAATACAAAATGACAAAATAATTGATTTTTGAGCCACTGAAAATTGAATATAATAACAAGAATAGTATAAAATTTTGTAGTGCTATATGATGTTTTAGAATAGAAAGTATACTCACTTACTAAAACTTGTAAGTGAAGTTAAATTAAAAAGTAACATTATATTTCATACCTTAGGCTAACATTAAAATCAGAAATGAGGGCAACTAAACAATGCAGAAGCATTTCTCCAGCTGAATATTGACTTAAAAATCCATATGGTAACATTGTCTATGTTCTATTATATTTTTTGTTAATTTTATTAAATATTTCTCAGTTATATTTTAATGTGATTTAGGCTGCATTAAGTAGTGTTTCTGGTGAGGGCAAAATGTTTGACACCTATGTTTTAGACTGTTAACTAAAGTATGCATATGTAGGAATACACATGCAAATATACATACTGTATATATGTAAGTAGATATATATTTATATGTAATGTGTGTGTACACACATACACACATACACATATACATATGTGTGTGTTTAAAGAAAGGAATACATGTATAATTTTTCAGAGTGGGAGGTATACAAATTCCCTGACCATAGAGGTGATATGTTAGAGGGCTTTACTCCATATTATGGATATAATTTAAAAAATATATTTGTATTTATACTTTTAATTTGTATATCATTATTTATCCATACCTTCTATTCCCAGAGAACTACCCCTCTAAAGCTAATGAGTGACTGATTGAGCCCAATTCTCACCTAGTTAAGGTATCTGGAATAAAATGAACCGGCATTGTTTGAGAGACTCTAGAGCTATTTTTGACCTTAGAGATATCAAATCACAGAATCACAGAATTTTTAAGCTGGAAGGTACCCTGGGACCATTTAGTGTAACTCTTTCCTACATTAG
Source organism: Phascolarctos cinereus (assembly GCF_003287225.1). Taxonomy (NCBI): domain Eukaryota; kingdom Metazoa; phylum Chordata; class Mammalia; order Diprotodontia; family Phascolarctidae; genus Phascolarctos; species Phascolarctos cinereus. Next base: position 24,663,871 of record NW_027556180.1, read on the forward strand.
ATTCCCCAAAATTGTTTATATAAAGAATCAGAGAAACACTGAGATGAAGTGACTTATTTTGAATTTTATAGGAAGTAGCAGGGTCCTTGAATCCAAAGCTAACATTTGTATCACTACAAAACAAGTTTTCAAATTGGAAAATCTAGAAGTAATTTAATTAATAAAAACAACATGTAGTGACAGTATACATCTGACAATGAATACTTTGAAAAATAAGAATTGTTTGCTACATACTTCATTCACTCTACACAGACACACACACAGATACACACATACACACGTGTGTTTTTTACACATCAGGGAGAGAAGCCCACTAGCATTTCATTTCTTCTAAGTGTAGAGTACTTCTACAGAGAGAATTAACTTAATGTCACAGAGACAGGAAAAAGAGGGGACACAACTATCCCTATTTTTTGATTATGTCACTGTTTAAATTGTTTAAAATCATAGGGAACAAGCAAAAAAAAACTAATTGAGGCAATATTTTCAGCAAAATTGTAGGCTACAAAGTAAACCAACAAAATGCATATTATTTTTATATAGCAATAACAAAATACAGGAATTATAAAAAGAGAGAGGTCTCATCCAATTAATTACAAAATGCATAAAATTATTAGAAGTCAAACAAAGTACACCCAGTTCATGCATAGATTAAATTAAAACATGCTCCTTAAGGAAATAAGGAAAAACTTAGAAAGCTGGAGAAATATTCATCATTCATGTATAGGCTGTGCCAAAAAAATGGTGAAAATTACAATACTAGAAATATTAACTTAGCAGAAAGAGAATAAGTTTTTATTAGGTGCCTACTATGTGTCAGGTACTATGCTAAGTGCTTTTCCAAATATTACCTCATTTGATCATCTTGAGAATCCTGTGAGATAACTGCTATTATTATTCTCATTTTACATTTGGTGAAAATGAGGCAGATAAGATTTAAGTGACTTGCCCAGTGTCACATAGCCATTATGTTTCTGAATGCAGATGCATTTCTGAATGCTGAATGCATCTGTCTAAGACACCCATTTGTCTGGATTTAGTGTGAAATTAATCAAAGCACAAAAAAAAGATCTTTTCAGTATGTATATAAAATAATTTCTAAAAATTCATTTGAATGAACAAAAAAAATCTAGAATATCAAGAAAAGCACAATGAAAGGAGAATACCACTTCCTTACTTCAAACTCCATTATAAATCAACAGTCATTAAAAACATTTGATACTTGTTAAAAAAAAAATAGAAAGAGAAATGTTTGCAGTTGACTAGATGGGAAAACTCAATTACCCAGTTTCCTAAACCAGTAAACATCAACTTCGTTGGTAAAAACAAAACAAAACAAAACAAAAGATATTTTATAAGGATTTCTGTGAAAAGTGGAAAGCAGTCTGCCAGAAATAAGGTTCAGACTATTGTCTTATACAATATTCCATAATAGATTCAACATTTATATGTGACTTGAATATTAATAACGCAAAAAACAATGTAGAAGTGAAGGGAATGTGTTTTGGGAGAGAATTCTTACCAAAGGATAGATAAGTGATAATTTATAAATCTTCAAAAAAGTTATAACTAGAATAATTGCAGGAATTAGAGCAAATGTGAAATTCTGACTAATTCATTTGAATAAGATACAATTGGAAAGGAAGGGGAAGACTTTTTTTTCCCCCTTGGGCTTTATTCTATGCCTCTCCCTCCTCAAATCACTTTGGCTACAAGAGGTGCTTTTAAGCTTCCAAAGGACCAGAGACTTTTGGGCTTTATTTGTCCTATGTGTATGCTTAAAACATATCCAGATGAGCTGATGGCAATGACTCCATTAAGATTAGTGACAGACTAGCCATGAATTCATGCATGGTTCCATAAAAAATTTAACAAAAGACCTACACCATACTAAGGGGAAATTCTTCATCTGCCCATGTGGGGAAGATGTATTCTAGCTCTTTATAGGCTTTGGGTTAAAAATTAATCTTTAGTTGTTTGTTTGTTTTTGTTTGTTTTGTTTTGTTTCTGTAGGCCCCAGTCTGTTGGTCATAGTCAATGAGAGAAGTCTAGAGTTGTTTCTAACTTGTCGTTTGAACCTCAGTAGTCCTTGACCTATATTAGGGTTCCTCCTTCATTAGGCATTTCTTTGGTCCCCAATAATCATAGGGCATGCGTTTCACACAAGTATCTGAATAAATAGGTCTTTCTGAGCCATTACTTTATTAAGAATATAGCAGAACTCCAAAAGACCTGTTGCAGAAGCCATAGAAAACAGATTTCCAAAGAATTAAAATATAGGATATAGGAAAAATGATACTTAAAATATCTTTTGTGTATCTATGAGAGTTGTCATTTAGACAGCTGCCTAATTTTTCTATTCCTACTCCAACCTCATATATGGGGACCAGAAGTTTTAATTTAATCATGATACATACATTTGTGCTCCATCATAATAGAAATCCTTCATTTTATTTCTATCTTTTTTGCATCTCTGTATCGTAGCATTTGAGATAATTTTTGAACTGTTCCTGAACTAATCGTACAGTTGCTCATGCCACATCTAAACATATTTTACATATTTTTTTGAATTTGTTTATTTAGATAATATTGTTTCTTCTCTACCTATTTCCCTAACAAAACATAAGCTCATTAAGGAAGGGTCTTTTTCATTGTTGTGTCCTATTCACAGTGAATATCGCAATATCTAGAATATAATAGGTACTTAATAAATGTATATTAAATGAATGAATAGCCTTGTTAGGATGAAAAAATATAGGAAGGATATTGTGCCTACCCTCTTAAAGAGGCATTCCAGAAAGCACACAAAATGCTGAGTAAGCTCTTACTACTGGGATATATTTGAAAAGATAGCATTCAGTATTTTACTTTTAAAAACCAAGCAATTTTTTTTATCTTTCAAAAAGACTAATAATAAGTTCTTAGCAATTAAGTCTCACACACCTGAAGCTAAGCGTGCCAATAAAAAAAATTCTACCCAAGTGTTTTCCAAGAAACAATGATTAAGCTTTGCCCTGCTTCAATTTCCATTGAGTTTTAATTTAAAATACAGAGGTGTGTTAGGGAATCATACATGTTCACAAACATAGAATCCCATCCTCTCTTTCTTTGAACATTCAACACACTTATTGTTAGCTCATCATCGTTTTTCATGTTCTTACTCTCATCATCTGTTCTATTCATTTGGAATTCAAGTGAATAGAGCCAGTTGATTTCCATTCAAAACTGTCTCAATTAATTGCTGATTGCCTAGGTAAGACTCAGAATAAATTTAATGTGATTTTCTGTAGAATACATTAATAAAGAGCAAAGAGAGTATTAGGAATATAAAATCAAATCAAAACAAAGATACACAAGCTAATTAAAGATCAAGAGGATAACATAAATAATTATCTTAGAGCCAAGAGGTTATTATTCTATAACTTCAATTATAAGACTAGAGGATGAAGTTAATTTTGAAAAAAAAAGTATAATTGTTTTGCTCATACAAAATTATGTGCTGGTGGTGCAGAACATGCAATAGCTTTATGAGATTTGGTCGTAAAGCATTTACTGGAAAATCAGATAAACACAGTTAAACTAGAAGTGACTTAAAGTATAGAAATGCCTGCCAAGGTTTCAAATTAAGAAAAAAAAAACAGCTGTTCAGGCTAGATTAACACAAGGGAAAACAAAGATAAGAATATTGTTTACTTAATTAGATGAAACCAGTGATTAGTTTCAATGAATCCCTACCCAAAGATGTGATATTAGAAAAGGATGCAATTTACATTGAAAAAATCAACTTATCTTCCTTTATCCTGCTAGTTTTATTGAGAGAACCTCCTCTGTCCTTCCTTTCTATTTTCTTCTGTTTAGTGGTTGAGTGTTTTGGAAATGAGATTCTCATATGATTTAAAAAATAAACATCCTGGAATCACTCTGTTCTTTTCTCGATGAAATTTGTCTTTGTTTTCTGTTGTCAGTTATTTGAAGGGTCATTGTTTCTACCAAAATTTAAGAAAAAGCATTACTCCAGATTCCTTGTCAACAGCAGCAAGAGGGGAAAAGTCATTATCATCAAGCATTTATATAACATCACTCTTAGAACAGAACATGCCCTGAGAGATCACCACCAATAAAATAGATTTATTTAAGTTTATGCATTTTTGGCACACATTGTAAAACAAGCCCCTTATTGAAACATTATCTGGGTGGCCCCCCACTACAACTTTCCCAGGATTTCCCTATGCTTATGCACCACTGCCTATAACATGACTCCTAATGTCTCTTCCCGCTTTAAGATTCTGTGAATCTGTCAAGTAAATTTATGTAGGTACTACTATATCACTGGCATCTGTTCTGGTATTATAATTTACGAACAAAGATACTATCTGAAATTGGCCTCTACAAAGCTCAGAAAAAATGATTGTTTTAAAGAAAAGCTATTACATATTTTATAAGTATATGTGTGTGTGTGTGTGTGTCTGCGTGTGTGTGTGTATATATATATATATACACACAAAATATATGTGTATATATTCAATGACATGTAGATATACATACACATATGTATAAACAAATACATGTGTATACGCATGTGCATGTGTGTGTGCTGGTAGATGTTATTAGCTCTCACAATGTCCCACGTTTTTGGATCTCCTGAAAAAGGACTTAGGCATTGAGTAATGGGAGATAGTAGGAGGATAAACACCTTTGCCTAGGCTTAATAAATGCTAAGAGGTTTCAGGCTTAAGAAATGAAAAATTACCCAGAGTACCTTTTTGGTTGACTGTGAAGGGGATTGGTGAAATGGAAAATATGAGCAAGTAATTTACTCTCTCTCTCTCTTTCTATACATATACATATGTCTCTGCGTGTGTGTATGTGTGTATGTGCATAATTGTTACTATATCACCTCTTTTTTTCAATTATATTAATTTACTGATTTATCAACAATCATTTCCATATGCTTCTGAGTTGAAAATTTTTCTCCCCCTTCCCCCCCACCCTCCCCAAGACAGCACACAATCTGATATAGGTTTTACATTTACATACCCATTAAACATGTTTTCACATTAGAGAAGTTGTAATAAAAATTAAAACCAATATGAGGAATCATCAGAAAGATGAAACAAAACTCAACAGAAGGTAAAAATAAGTGACAGCAACTCAACTTCCATAGTACTTTCATTGGACGTGGACGGCATTTTCTATCCCGAGGCCTCCGTAGATGTCTTAGACCCTTGTAATGCTGAGAAGGGTTCAGTTTAACAATATTAATCATTGCATAATGTGGCTGTTATTGTGTACAAAGTCTTCTTGGTTCTGCTCACTTCACTCAGCATCACACCATATAGGTCTTTTCAGGTTTTTCTGAAGTCAGCCTGTTCATCATTTCTTATAGCATAATAGTATTCCATTACATTCATATACCACAACTTGCTCAGCCATTCCCTAAAAAAGAGCTGCTATGAATATTTTTGTACATGTGGGTCCTTTTCCCATTTGTTTGAGCTCTTTGGGATATAGCCCTAGAAGTGCTATTGTTGGATCAAAGGGTATGCACATTTTTGTAGCCCTTTGGGCATAGTTCCAAATTGTTCTCCAAAATGGTTGGATCATTTCACAACTCCACCAACAATGTATTAGTGTCCCAAATTTCCCACATCCTCTCCAACATTTATCATTTTCCTGTTTTCTCATGTTGGCCAACCTGATAGGTATGATGTGGTACCTCAGAGTTGTTTTGATCTGCATTTCTCTAATGAATAACGATTTAGAGCATTTTTTTCATGATTGTAGATGGCTTTAATTTCTTCATCTGGGAATTGTCTGTTCATATCCTATGACCATTTATCAATTATGTCATCTCTCTTATTAGAATGTGAATTCCTGATGTTAAAGACCATTCTTTGGCCTTTTTTCATCCTCCATGCATTTTTTTTTATCCAGCTAAATGTATCTGTCAGCTAGTTCCAATAATCCATTCAGTCTTTCTCAAAGAAAAAAAATAATGGGTTCTAAATAACTGAACTATCAAGATCTAAAGTGTTTTTTTTTTCTTAACTCCCAGTTTGAACCATGAAATCCTGGTTGCACAATCACAACATCTCTGACCAGCTGTCTGTCAGGTTGTGTGGTATTCCAGAGGGACATATATATGCACAAGTTTCCTTCTCAGGAATCAAATCCATTCCTCTTTATTCAACCCCTCCTCTCTGTATTCCTATGTCTCTCAAGCCCTCTTCCCAGTGTTCTGTCACTTCTTATCCCTTTTAAAAGTCAAAACTCGATGATGTATTTGATGTGTGTGGACTGGCAATGAATCAATCCATCAGCAAACCCATCAATGTGGCATCGGTAAAATAATCAGAGAAAGTCAAGGAAGTCCCACCTTATGAAAAAAAGACAGTATCAGTGTCTGAAATAAGTCCATCACAGAGGGGAAATATATGATATGGAGAAATGTCAATGTCAGAATAATGCAATAAACTGATAAGGTAAAAATGAACCAGGGAAGTAGTTGGGCACAACCATTATACTTGTCAGAAATTAAACATGTGCTTATGATTTTATCTTTACAAAATCTCTATGGTCAGGATATCCACATATATTAAGTAAAATCAAGATAACTATATGAAAAGATAACATAGGTGCTGGCAAATGATTCTGTATTGAAGACTTCATCTTTACAGACATGACATTGCTGAAAATGTGCAGAGAGAAAGAGATCACATTAGGTTCATTGTTTTCTGATTGGAAAAAAAAATTACCAAGTACATCAAAATGAAACTTTAAAACTCTATTCAACTACATGTTTCCAATCAATATACTAAATTGAGTTCGACCACATTTAAATCATTGTTGAAAATCAATGCATAAAATAATAAAGATAGATAAATGTATTTTAGTTCCTGGTTGTTTGTTGTCCTTTGTACTTGGAGAAGACCAAGAATGATATCACTATGTTGGGGTCAATGTATACTGCATCTGATTGTGGCTGATCAGATCAATAAAAGCTAAGAAGGCTCTACTACAGGTTGTACACAAATAGTCCATATGAATATTTGGAATGCAGATATGTCTAAATTTGTACATCTCACATTTCTTTTGGGCTAGTGCAATTCTGTTTTGCTCATAAAGCACATTACTTTTTTTTTTTTGATGTGGCCATGTATAATGGGCAATCCTGTGTCAGTATCTCCCATGCCTTATAATCTTTTCCAAAGCTCTTCAGAGACACCTTGATAGCATTCCTTTTTCACTTCTTCTGACCTCTGTGTGAATGATTGACTTGTGTGAGTTCTCTGTAAAATAATCTTTTAGACAAACAAATGTTTGGCATTCAAGCAACACGGCCATTCCATCAGAATTGCACTCTGCAGTAGGGTTTGGCAGTTTGTCTTCAGGAAGGAACTCAGTGTCTGGTACCTTGTCTTGCTAGGTGATCTTCACAATCTGCCAAAGATAATTCAAAAGGAAGTGATTCAGTTTCTTGGCATGGCACTGGTATACTATCTAGTTTTCATAAGCATACAAAACTAAGGTCAGCATAATGCCTCTGTTCCATTTGGTAAATGATCCAATTCCTCTTCTCTCCCACATTTTATTTCAGAGCCTCCTAAACACTGTGCTCTGGCTATGTGTGTGTCAACCCCATCATCTATGTGGCCATCCCTGCAAAGTATACTGTCAAGGTAAAAGAACTTATCCACAGCATATAAAGTTTTTCCATTTTCAGTAATTAATGGTTCCACATATGGATGGTGCAGTGCTGGCTGGTGGAGAAAGGGGCTCAGCAGCTCTCACACCAGAAATACAGGTCTTCCCCTAACACCCATTTTTTTAAAGTCCTTAGCTCCTAGTTGTATAAGCACAAGGTATGATAATAGTAGCTAACATTTATATGAGGCAAATAGAGCTTAAGGGACTTGTCTAGGGTCACATAGGTAGTGTCCGAAGCTAGATTTGAACTTGTCTTTCTTGACTCCAGGCCTGGCTCTCTCTTCACTATGTCACCTAGCTGCCAGGTATCTAAGACTGAGGTTTTCCTGTTTTTAAAGCATTTCCACAGATTAATATTCTCCAAACTCAATTGAGGAGACAGTAACCTCTAATTTATTTTTGATCTAACAATCAACATCGAACCTTCCTTGTGTTTATCTCAGTCCACCCCTGCTAACTCTTATTTCAGTAAATATCTTCTTATTCTTTTCTCCTTGTCTAAGAAGATCTTCTAGTTAAGAGCTTCTATATAACAAACAAAAGTATTTTGGGTACATGAAATGGGAACCTTGCTTAGCAACCTGTATTTGCCTCCTGACTCATATAATTGATGATTGTGGGAAACAACAGTGTGTGAAGTAATGAACAATAGCACTCAGTGGAGGTTCAATTGTTTACTGCACCAACATTTCCTGCTTCAGAGCTTGGAGACTGGTTCAGGTAATTTGAGCAGTTGTATACTTAGGTAAAGGATAAGATTTATTGCATCTTTATGTAGTTTTTTTTTTTGTGAGTGGGGTTTACTGTTTATGAATCTTGTCTACTTGATCCATGAATTCCTCTATTGAGATTCCAAAGGATCAACTGTTGTACAAATGATAGACAACAGTGAAGACAGTGCTCCCCACCCCTTAGCTCAGGTAATAGTTGAATAAGGAAGTGTCACAGACCACTGTGCAAGGTCTTAAATAAAATAAAAGTCAGTGACTTTGCCAATCCCTATCTCAAGAGCTCTGATGTATAGATTCCAAAGGGCAAGTCTCTTTGGGACTTCAAGGCCCACAGAGAAAAGAAGGGGCTTGCAGGAGTCTCGCATTCATGCTATTGTTTCATTGTGGACCTGAGCCCCCAAATCCAGAGATCCCTGGAAGCCTAGTAAAACAACATCCCTCCCTTACTTCTAAGTGTCAGTAGGTCCATTTCAGTAGCTATGTTCTTGCATATTGCCATGACTCCAAAAATCTACTGATCAAACAGAGAAATATCATCCCAATAAACAAGTCTTCAGATATATTTTATGCTAAGACTTTCTTTTTTTTCCTCCTTTGTTTTCATTGCGGAATCACTTCAACATCACCTATTATGAAGAAAAAAAAAATAGCATTGTAAGTTCAGTCACCAACCCAAATTCCTATTCCCTGTCATCCTGTGCCTCCTAAAACTTTCTTATTCCACACACACTCACTTAACCCAGTTAACTAATTTACAATAGAAAAGGTCTATTGTTCTGTCCATGACACCATGCTGTTCCTCTACATCAAATAATGCAAACTCAGAAGGAAAAATTGCAGGGAAAACAGATCAATAGGTTGCAAAACAAGCTTTTAATTATAAACTTTATATAAATGGCCAAGACATTTTTCTCAAAGAATTATGCTGTATACAGCATCATACTACCCAGCTTTCCCCTGTGAAGGAAATTGATCACCTTTCACTTATTCAGAGATGTGTGTTTCCATTGAAATTTAAATGGAGTAACACGTGCATAAAGGGATGTTGAGAGGTCAGATTAATTGGGAAAATATTCTCGGGAGATTTGAATTGAAAATCCTAAGGGTTTGATTGAATTCAATAAACATTGTTAAGTGACAACAATATATAAAACTCTGGTTTCATATAGTGTTTCAATTCCTAACAAAAGTCTAAACAAAGGTTGAAATAGAAAAATGTGAAGAAGAAAAAGAAGGAAGAAAAGGAGGAGGAGGAAGAGGAGGAGAAGAAGAACAACAACAACAATGAGGAGGAGGAGGAAAAAAAGGAAGAGGAGAATTTTGTCTGGACAGGAGGCCATGCTGAACTTAGAAGAGTTATGAAAGAAAATCTCATTTTTAAATGAAAAGAGGGGAAGTTCTTTTAAACTGTTGAAGTTGAGTAGAAAAAAAAAATAAAGAAATTCTTTTCATTTAGATTCCTTTAAAAATGAAGAACGCTCTTAGATTTGATGGCCTTGAATGGTCAAGATAAGAAATCTCAATAAGAACACTTAAACAAGCTGGCCAGATTTGGAGGTGAGACTATACAGATGCCACTTCTAAAGATGAATGATTTTTAAAGTGAGCATTTCCTTTATGTTAATGCATCCAGGAAATAACAGAAGGCAGATGCTGCATGATTATTTCTGATTCAGCAATGGAAGAATGTTGTTTGTTACTCCAATTTACTGAAGCTGTAGAAAAGCAGCCATCGTGGAAACACATTTGCCTTCTCTGCACCAAGTTAATCATCATTACTTCCATTTCTGATCACTCCAGAAAGAAGAGTTACAGATGGTAAGGGAATAGGTCACATGCATTAAAAAAGAAGCTGGTCTCTAATTGTACCACTTAGGACTAGTGAAATGAGGAGAGATGAAAGGCGATAATTCTTTTAAGAAAAAAGAAGTGGTATCTCATTGTTTTGCATAAATTGTCATAAAATAAATAAAATATGAGATAAGCATTCATCTCTGCTTCCACTTTCAACTTTTCCTCTTAGTGCTTATAAAAGAGAAAGAAAAAGTCCAAGAAAATGACAGAGAAAAGCTGTTTGTTTTATTTATTTATTTTTCCTTTTCATTGCCTCTGCCATATTTACTGGAGAGTTTTAGTAAATAAGGAGCTGAAGGTGCATGACAGTAGCTTCAAAAATCATTCTGCTTTTAATTTAGTGCCCGAGTTTCTCGTTGACTTGAGACTCAGGAGGAAAGACTACAAGAAATAAAAGTGAGCCAAGGCTTCAACCATGCTTTTTCAGGCCTCAACCTGTAAGAAATTTTGTTTGTTGTGTTTTTGCAGTAGGCACAAGGACAGACTATTGGCTCTAGATTGAGAAGATCTGGCTTCAATTGCCATCACTGATACTTACTTCATATGTGACCTTATACACTCACATACCCTCTCTAGTCCTTAACTCCTCATCTGCAAAATGGGGTTTTGATGTAGATAGTCTTTGAGGCCTTATCTACTTTGAAACTTCTATGAACATGTTACAGTTTTTTGTTCATTGCATTTTCACATTATGAGAAGTAGATAGGTAGATGACAGAGATAAGATAGATATATTGATTGTTTGACTGATTGATAATCTATACCATATATGGTTTTTTTTCCCAACAATTTTAAATGGAAAGTAAATGGCTGGTAAAAGTTGTTGTTGTTGTTAACTTGTTTCTCAGTTGTGTTCCACTCTTTCTGACCCCATTTGAGTCTTCTTGGCAAAGATATTAGAGTGGTTTGCCATTTCCTTTTCTAACTCATTTGACAGAGGAAGAAACTGAGGCAAGCAGCATTAAGTGATCCCCTAAGGGTCATGTAGCTAGTAAGAGTCTGGGGGAAGATCTGAACTCAAGAAGATGACTCTTTGTGAATCTAGGCCTTACATGCTATCTGCTGTACCACCGAGCTTCCCTAGTGAAGAAATTCATATGGTTCAATCACTATTGAATTGGATTATTCAGTCTGTACACCAGTACAGTTTAAACACCTTCTCCCTAAGATAAAAGGAGGAATTTCCTTCTTTTCAGTGAAAATATATTGTCCACTGTTGAGTTCAAAGTCCACACAGTTCAAGAGAGTCTTAGAACAGGGTTACCCCCCTTCAGTCTCCAACAGAACAGCCCCTTTCAGGACCACTGTCATGGGTCAATTTTTAACTTAAAAAACAAACATCCTGGACTCCTTTCACAGCTTATTAACCCCTTGTTCCCATCTCAAAATAATGTTTTTAAATGTATAAATTAAAATATATAGAATTGCATAGCAAAACAACTATACTCAAATGCAGTTAACAGAATATTAAGACAAATTTATGGAATAGCAATATATGTTCATCTTTATTAAGATATTAAATAGCAAAGGGTATTCAAATATAGGTGACTTAAAGTTAGATATTATTCTTTAAAGACATGTAAGTGTGGATACTATTGACTACATTTATAATAGACAAAAATGATAAATTTCAGATAGTAGTTGGTAAAAATAAAGATATGGTTTTTTTTCCCATCCATGCTCAAAGACCTGTAGAAATCTAAATGTTGCTTTTAAGAGACTAAGAGTCAGTCAGATAAGGACTCCAGGACTTGATGTTAGTGAATAAGATGTAATAATTATCAGATTTATTAAAAATTTAAAAGGTCATGTTTGTCTCTCAGCCTTTAGAAGGAACAAGGATCATTGGTGTGCCATGTTGTCTATAAGCCCTCCTGTGTTTTTCTGGAGAAGACTGAGGTTAGATTTCATCTGATCTCCCTGGCTATTGACAAACAAATCTTTTTTTCCCCCTCCTTTTTTGGAAATCATGCAAACTTTTTTTTTTTTCTCAGAAAAGCCTCAAATCACCTGCTAACTGAATAGCAGGATTTCCTCTCTTCCCAGCTGCTGGCCTTGCCTTGTCACACACAGAGTGCTGTGCACGCTTCATCTAGCTCATATGCAGAAGAAATCTTTCCTTTTTGGATCTGTTAAATGTCGAAGAGTATAACTTGCTTAAATATTATTTGGGGCTGAGCACTGTTACCACAGGGTGCAAAGAAACCTGTGTTGATGGATATCATTCACTTCAACAAGCTTTTGTTATGGGTCAAGTGATATGTTACATTCTTGGGATACAATAGCAAAAGCTGAAGGTGCTGCAACTTACGTGCAAGTAAATACAAAGGATATACATCTTAATAAAAAGTGATTTCATGAGAGAGTTCTAGCACTGGACCAGATTGGGAAAAGTCTCATGTAGAAGGTGGCACCTGATCCATACTTGAGGAAAGTTGGGGCTTCTATGAGGCAGAGGCAAGAAAGCACTGCCTTCTGGACAGAGAAGCTGGAGATGGAACATAGTATAATGTGAACAGTTGGCAAGTTAATATGTTCAAAATGGTATATGGGAACTCAAAGGAAACTAAACTAAACAGGTGGATAAGGAATAGACTACGGAAGACATTGAATGGCAATCTGAGGCTAGAGAGCTTAGTAAACAAAGCCCAGGTACTTTATTTTGTTTTCCTATTTTTCTTCTTACTTTGGCATAACTTCTTGGGGAAGCTGGATTGTGTAGCGGTAAAAATACTGAAATCAAAGCCAAGAGAACAAGTTTCTAGTCACAGCTCTGCGAACAACTATTTGTTCAACCTTGGGCAATTTATCTTTCCCATTTCTTACTTGTAAAATAAGTATTTACTTGTGCAAGAAGATCTCTGAAATCTGATATTAATATTCTAAAATTCAAAATCCTCCGTAACTCCCATTAAGCATGGATCTTCATAATTTTGCTACAGATTACTCTTCTTTCTGAATTAACCTTAGTAAATTAAATGCATTAACATACACATAAAACATTTTCCAAGCCTTGAAATATTACATAAATGCTGCCTATTATTATTATTATTAGTAATAATAATAAAACAATATATGCTAGTGTATTACTATTAATTTGTAAAATAATAATCAGCTATGAGGAACAGTGGATAGAGTTCTAAACCTGGGGTCAGGAAGGCCTGAACTGAAATCAACCCTTAGACACTTTCTAGTACTGTGACCCTGGGCAAATACCTTTGCCTCTGTCTCAGTTTCCTCATCTTTAAAACAGAGAAAAAAATCACCCCTGTCTCCTAGGGTTATCATAAGGGCCAGATAAGGTAAAATATTTAAACTGCTTTATAAACCATGAAACTGTATACAAATTTTATTTGTTATCATATTAATAATCATTATTATTATATAAAACATAACAATATAACACAATATAATAGTATAAAAGAATATGGTATAACATAGTATGTATGTCTTGTTAGGCGATAATATGTAGTAAGCATTTAACATTTGTTTATAAATTTTCTATGATCAAATCTCCCTAATAAACTGGGTATTGACCATGTGTGTCTCAGTGTATCACATTTTCCATTGTTCATATATCAATACATTCTTTCTCTTCATCATTTCAGAAATTGTATTTCAAAATTCTAGTCTTAAAGAGGTCTATGATTTAGTGCCATGGTAACTTGGTTTATACATTTTTTTCCAGAAAATTATATATTTAAAATAATCAGCATACGCTAGGAGATAATAATTGACATACTTATTTTTTATGAAAATAAGTTTTAATACCAATATGAATTTAAACAATTTATAAGTCCTTCATATACAAACAAAGTTAGGTCTTAGAACTTGAAAATCAGTTTACTCACAAAGGAGATTGAAAATTTATTCTAATCCACTAATGTGTATCTTGATATTAATTAAATTCAAGGCTTTGTAGAAATTCCAGGAAAGTCATTTATTATCCTGTAGAGGGAAAACAAATGTTTGTTCTTTCCAAATGTTTCTTCACTATCCCTCTAATAAAGAAATAAGGTCACCAAATTGTTTGGCAAATTACTGGTTATTCCTTGGAGGAAGAGGATGGAAATATCTCCATAATGATAGAATTAAATGGAAATATATAAAAAAGTGTGGGTTCTCCAGGAGAATTCTTTTTCTCTACATATATATTTTCATGTGAAGTTGAAAATTTAATAGTTTTAGAAGATAGAAATTAAATTTAAAAGCATATCTCAGATCAAATATTACTGTGATCCATTTAAGTTAATTTAGTTAGTTTGTATACAACCAGAGGGTTTCTGAAACAGTAGAACTGGTAAGAAAAGAATGAGAGAGGGAGATTTTGAATGGTAATTTATCATCTACCCCTTCACAAAGTAAGGAAATTATTAACCCAGCTCAGTGAAATATTAGTTTCTCATTTTACATCTAATATTGAATTTGTGAGTTCCTTCAATATGCTTTTTTTTAATGCTTAATGTGTTATGATTTTTGCATTACTAACATATCAATATGAATAGATTATTTTCCCTGTAATACTCCCACAGAAGGTAAACTGAAGAGATAGTAGTCTAGGAGTAGGTAAATGTTATGAAATAGTTAGAAACGTGTCATAGAAATGTATCCCTATGGCAAAATACCTGGAATTGATGAAGAATAGCCAGGGATTTTGGGGTACCAGTGGAAAATTCAGAGTGACTGTAAAAAATTATAATCGATTTTGTTTTGCCTTTGTAATCAAGGAAATGTAAAAGTTGTGAATTAAGCTTAGATTTATGCTTTGATCAGTCCATGATCACAGTCGTTTAAGAAGCCTATCCACTAGCATGCGTATCACAACATTCAAGATTTTCTGTCCAATGTTGTTTTAGGCAATGTCTGCTCATAAATTCTTCATAATGAATCTCCTCAAATCATTGAAGATCTTCCTCTGATATCACTGTGACAGTCAGGCTCTCTGTTACCTTTTATCCATTACTTTCAACACCTGACTGGACCAGTTCCATAATTACCTCTATCCAGATCCAGATCCATTTCTATGTCATCTATATCTATATCTATCTGTGTCTCTCATCTGTACCTGTATTTCTATCTGTATATTTCTATCTCTATTATCTCTACCTATATCTGTTATCTATATCTCTGTCATCTATACTCTATATGCACCTACATCTATATCTCTATTTCTGGCATGTATACCTATATCTATTATCTATACCTATATCATCTCTATCCATATAGCTATATCATCTCTATTTCTTATACCTCTCTCTATGTCTATGTTATCTATGCACACATCTATACCTATGCCTATGTCTGTCACCTCTATCTCTATATTATCACTATCATCTACCCATACCTATATCATATACGTAAATATTTATCAATATCATCTATATTTATCCCTATGTCATCTGTACCTATCCATATCATTTCCCTCATCTCTATCTTTATATCTATCATCTATACCTAATTCTATGTCTATATCATCTGTATGTATATCTGTATTGATACCTATACATAGACCTATACCTACAGCTATATATCTAAAACTCTACCTCTGTGTCTATCACCAACACTTTTTTATCTCTATATCATTTATAGATATTAATTCATCATTTATATCTGTGTCTATATCTATATCTATTTTTACAGATGCCTGTGAACTATAAATAGCTATCTCTCTAGAGAAAAAAGAACTAGAGATGATAGAGTTAGAGAACATTATAGAGTTAGAGATAGAGATGATAGATAGATCTGTATTACGTGCAAGTTGGAAGTGCAGTAGCTACTCATAGGCTCAATCCCATCACTTACTGGTACAGGAGCTTTATCAAACTCCATTTTCCCAACTTGGTTCAGTATACTCCTTTCAGTCTGCCTCATGATTTCCCACTGCTGGGGCTCTCCATATTGGTGCCAGCCTTAGAGTGGGCTCCTTATCAGTGTAGACTTACTGAAGCTCAGAGCTACCGAGCACAAGTTATCTTCTGGCTTCAACCTCCCAAATAGCACAAATCATGATTCCTGACATTATTTTTTCAAAATTCTTCAGTTTTAGCCATTTCTAAAAAAAATCATGTAGGTACATCTATCTAGGAGTGTCCTAGTGAATGTTTAACAACAGGTTCTCTAGATATATAAATAAACATATGCATCTCTGGATATATAAATAAATACATACATATACATACCCATATGTACGATATATAAATAAATACATACATATACATACCCATATGTACATACTTGTACAATACACATTTGTACATACATGTATATGTGTGTGTATATATGTATGTATATACACATATACATACATGTATATGTGTATGTATATATGTATGTATATACACATATACATACATGTATATGTGTATGTATATATGTATGTATATACACATGCATATTCATATATGCATACATATATATATATATACACACACACACACACACACACATATATTGACACAATGGACAAGCTTTTAAATTTAATCTGCAATATTTTTTCTCCATTTTATTAAATCTAAAGAATCAAGAAAATAACAAAACCAAGGCCTGATGTATAGCACTTACAGATTTCTGAGGCGTTAATGCTCACGATGGAAATTTATCCATTTTCTCCTGTAAGTCAGTTCAAGTTGGCTCTAAGACACCCAATATCTATCATAACGCCTATCTATATATCATCTATCCATCACTTATCTAGAAAAGGAGCGAAATGATAAAAAACAGTAGCAAATGGATTATAAAACATCATATAATACACAGAGATATATCATTTGTTTACTTAGGAAAAAAAATCACATCCGGTAACTACGAGATACTTTAACAGCTAGTAGTAAAATACCTACATTATACAACATTGTGAGTGATGAGTTAATATTTTCAAAGTTGTCTGTTCATATAAAATTATGAAATAAATGCTTTGTTAGATGGTAGATACATATTTTGATTGTGTTTGTAATTCCCCTTGTTTTTCCCCCTTGAGGTAAGAAAAAAATAGTTTTATAAATGATAAATAAAATAGGTTCATAGACGATAGTATGGTAATGACATAATAACATTTTACATATCTGTTTGCTCAAAAGAAACAGGACGCATCATTAAATCTCAAATTTGACATGCACTGAGATGAAATTTACATAATGTTCCTTTCATCATGTATATAAATCTTATTATATTATTTGAACAGTACAAAAACAAATCTTAAGTTCTCAGAGAGTCTATGTCCCTTCACTACAGAATGTACTTTGTCAGCATCTTTTATTCTGTCCCTGCTCACGGTCATCTACTATCAGGTACTTATGATTCCCCTGTCCATAAGCAATGAAAGTGAGTGGAAGGAACAAATGCTATCTATATTATGGCTTACTGCCAAGCTACGTGAATCTTAGATCTTTACCAATAGAGCCTGATTATAATATTAATTGACTCCTTATCTTTAATAATAAAATAAAATAGAAGCCATTTTCATTTATTCTGATTTTCAAATCTAAATTAAGTTAAGATGACTTAAAATTGACTTTGTTGGGAAAAAATGACATTATTGCCCAGTTGTGGAAATGGTAAACCATCCTTCAATGTGGGTTAAGCATTTTTTATTTTTTTTTTGTCTGTGAGTCACCATAAATCAGTATATTACATACCTCTGAAGGTAGGGCAGTGGTAAGGAGAAGTTAAGCCCATATGGATGGTCTGGGAGCCTTCTTCCAGAAAGGAATGATGTCAAATAATAGAAGACTGTCAATCTGGGGTATATGCAATTATTCTGCACCTTGTTCTAGTCCTCAAACCATGTGGTTAAGAGTTAAATTATTCAATGTCTGAAGAGTCAGAATTGGTATGCAGTCCAGTGGCACAAGGTTGACCCTTGCTTCTGGAGCTCCTTCTGGAATGGCTCACACTGAAGACAGACCATCAGCTCCCGTGTGTTTCCAGTGCAATACAGGCTTATGTAATCTTGCGTGTGGAAGAAGCTGGAAATCTTGCTTCCCAAAAGACATGACAATACATAATGGAAATTCCTTGCCCTATGATTTAGAGCACGTGCAAACATTCTATAAGTGGATGGGGTCTTCTAATCATATTTGATGAAGAGGACCCTGTATGATTATCTGTGAAGCCAGATTGAGGCACATTCAAAAAAACACTGCTGGACAGTCTTCATTAAAAAGACCTTAGACAGGGGGAGTTATCAATTAATCATCAGCAAACATTAATTAAGAGCCTCCTGTGCACCAAGGACCAAGTTAAGAACTAGGTCCTTCAGGACCCTACTTAGTTAAAGGAGAATGAGCTGTTGCAGCCATCTGATTGGGAAAGGTGTCCTCTCACCTGGAACTGACATGTAACCCAGAGCACTGACCAAATGTGGCTTTCATCTCTGTTATATTTATTCTTTTAAACTTTTAGTTATTTAAATCTGATTGGGGAAAGCTACAAACCTGTTAGCTTTGAAACATCCCGTGAGATCCATGATGGAATCCATATTGGATTTTTGACTAATCAGCCCATTAGTGAGACCCAGTGGAATGGGATCAAATTCAATAGTATCCAAGACAAAGAATTATCCATTCATTTAGTCAATTAACATTTGTTAGGCATCTACTATATCCCAGGCACTGTGGAAAATGCTGGGAATACAATGAAAATAAATAAAGTGTATCAGCTTCAGAAATGGATAAATGATTGTATATGGAGGGAAGAGATTGAGGTATTGAGAATACCATAGGTTGCAGAAAACAGAGAAATTTTGAATGCCGTGGATAAGTTTACTTATTTTAGCAACATATTTTCCAGGGATTTGCACATAGATGATGAGGTTGGTGCACACATTGCCAGAACTAGCTCAGTAATTGGGAAACTCCAAAGGAAAGTGTGGCAGAGAGGAGGTATTAGGCTGCCTACCAAACTGAAGGTCTACAGAGCAATGATGCTTATTTCATTGTTGAATTGTGTTGTATTGTGAAACCTGGAAAATATGCCAGAGCCGTGTCAGGAAAGTGGATGACTTCCATTACCTTAGGAAGATTCTGAAGATCATCTGGCAAGATAAGGTACCTGACAGCAGAGTCCTTCCTTGAGCTGAACTGCCAAGAATTCAAAGTCTTCTGCTACAGAGAGTGCAACTCTGATGGGCTGACCACCTCATTCAAATGCTAATTGTATGTTTCCCTAAAACACTAATTTACAAAGAACTCACACAAGACAAGTGCTCACACAGAGGTCTGAACAAGCAAGACAAGGGTACTCTCAAGATCTTTCTGAAGAACTTTGCAATTGACTGTGAAACCTGGGAGACATTGGCACAGGACCTTCCAGCATGGCAAGCCTACATCAAAGAAGGCAGTCTGGTCTATGAACAAAACAGAATTGCAGTAGCTCAAAAGAAATGTGAGATATGCAAATTAGAGACATCTGCACTGTAAATGTTTATGTGGACTATTCATGACAGAATTGTGATAGAACCTTCTGAGCCCATATTGTTCTGATCAGCCATAGCTGAAAACAGTGTACTTTTACCCCAAGATAGTGATGTCACTTTGGTCCTTTTGAAGCACTAAAGCATTTGAAGATAGCTGATTTGAGTTAAGATTAATTATCTATTGCCATACATGGAAGAGTACTTGATATAGTAAATCCTATGTAGAAACTGCCTGAGAATATTCTTATGAGAGACTGAGATGATTTGGGAGGGGGTGCCTCCAAGTATTGGAAGAACTATTTGTACTTCTGTTTTGTTGTTGTTGTTGTTATATCTTCAGAGTAGATATTTCTTTGTAATTGATCCAAAAAAGGTTAAATAGAACTAGAGTGTTAATCACTGGTGGCTAATGGGATGAGGGCAAACACCATGGAATGGGAACTCAAACTGATAGCATTAGAAAAAGACACTTGAACCCCTCAGGGGTATGCAAGAACTCGGAATGGTAAATATAACTGGTTTAATTCTGCAATTCTAAGTCCACGAGTCTCTATCATTATACCTCATTACTGCATATTGACAGAAAATCATGAGAGGAAATAGATTATTAAAAAAGCCACTTTTGTATACTTAAAAGGATGTATCACACTTCAGAATGATCTAAGTAGTTTGGCTTTTTCAAAATGTACTTCTATTATAAGACAAAATGCTTTGCAAGTCTTAAGTCACTATATGAGTGTAAATCATCATTATCTTTTTTTTAATAATTAATTTATTCTTAGTTTTCAACATTCACTTCCATAAGCTTTTGAGTTTTAAATTTTCTTCCCTTCCCTCACCACCTCCCTTCTCAAGACGGTGTGAAATTTGACATAGGCTCTATGTTTTCATTCCTATTAAACATATTTTCACATTAGTCATGTTATAAAGAAGAATTAGAACCAATAGGAGGAACCAAAAGAAAGAAGAAACAAAACAAAACAGAAAAAAAAAGCAAATAGCATGCGTCAATCTGCATTCAAAATCCCTAGTTCTTTCTCTGGATGTGGATACTATTTTGTAGCATGAGGCTTTTGGAGATGTCTTAGATCCTTGCATTACTGAGAAGAGCTACGTCTATGAAAATTAGTCATTGCACAACATTTTAAATGTTTTCTTGAGTCTACTCATTTCACTCAACATCAGTCCTTGCAAGTCTTTCCATGTTTTTCTGAAGTCCACTAGCTCATCATTTCTTAGAGCACAATAGTATTCCTCTACATTCATATACCACAGCTTGTTCAGCCATTCCACAATTGATAGGCATCTCTTCAATTTCCAATTCTTTTCTACCACAGAAAGAGCTCCTATAGATATTTTTGTACCTGTGAGTACCTTTCCCATTTTTATGATCTCTTTGGGATACAGCCCCTAGAAGTGGTATTGCTGGATCCAAGGGATGCATAATTTTATAGCCTTTTAGGCATAGTTCCAAATTGCTCTCCCAAATGGTTGGATCAGTTCACAACTCCACCAGCAATGTATTAATGTTCCAATTTTTCCACATCACCAACATTTATCATTTTCCTGTTTTGTCATGTTAGCCAACTTGATAGGTATGAATCATGATCATCATTGCTTATATTTGCATAGCTCTTTTAGGTTTGTAATATGCTTAACATGCATTATCTCGTTTTATACATCTAACAATAGCCCTGTGTTACATACTACTATTATCTTAGTTTTACAGAAAAAGACATTTCAGTTTGTTTGCCCAGAGTTACTACTATTAAGATATCTGACGTCAGATTTGGTGTCAGGATTTCTAGAAACCAAGACTAGGACTCTAGCCAGTACACCATTCTGTCTAATTCATCATCATTTTGTTGTCTCCTGTGTAATGTAGTAGTCTCCTTTCCCTGCCCCCCTTGAGAGGTGGCATAGAGAAAGGCTCAAAGAGAGAAGGACCTGTGTTCAAATCTTGACTCTCATATTTATTAGCTGCCTAACTCAGGGCAAGACATAAAATGGATCAGTACTTTATGAAGCTCTCTGAGATTATATGTGCCGAGAAAGAGCTTGACTATGTTGGTAAAGGAACATTCCTCATGTGGGAGTTCTCTACAGCAATAAAATAAGAGGTTCTATCTATATTACTATTCCTATCTTATTCTCTAAAACTCTGATCATAAGATTAATCAAATTTGAATATTGATCTGGAGGTCTACCACAACTATAAAGATTCCCCTGATTACTCTAACTCATGATAACTTCCTCTACCCTAAACTTCCACACTTATTAACAATTTAGATTGGCATTCTCAGAGACACAGGATAAAAGTAAATGACCTGTGCTTGAGATATCAGGAAGACTGGCCTGGAGATCCAGGGCTCCAGATGGTGTGAGTTTTGAAAGCAAAAGGGATTGAGATTGAAACGTTTATCTAGGTTGAGATTATGGAGTGTGTTGCATATGAAAATGAGAATATTGTCTCCGTTCAGTTGGCAATGGAGACTGAGTATGGATAACCATATAGAATATTAATAACCAGAGAATAACCTTGGGATCGCAGTATCCTCATGTATAAAACAAGGATGGTAATACCCTTAATATTTAATTCAGAAGGATGTTGTGAGGAACCAGCAAATAGAATAATATATTTAAATAGTTTGTAAACAAAAATATAGACAAGAAGACTAAGAAATTTTAACTATTTATGTATATACAGTATGTGCCTAAATACCCATGTGGAAAAACAAACAAAAAGAAAATTATACGGAATCTGGATTGTTCAGGCCATGTATGCCATGAGTTCAACTGACAATACACAGACCTGGCATAGCAGTACATACTTTTTTGTATAAAAAAATGCATGGATAAGGGATGAAGCACAGAATAGAATAGAAGAGAAGGCTAAATTGTCTTTCAGAAATTGTGCAGTGCTTTTTTTTTCCCTCAAGTTTTTTTTCCCCTGAAAAGACAGTTTATCTTTATTTTTTTTATCAGCACCTTTCTATTGTTGTTACATGACTGAGAAACAGCAAATACTATAATTACCAAAGAGTTAATATTACAGGCTAACAGAGAGGCAATGGATAGACATATGGTGCACATGAGTAGGATAAAAGAAAACAGAAATAGAGTAGGGGGAGAAAGGGAGAGAGGGAGGAAGAAGAAGAAGAAGAAGAAGAAGAAGAAGAAGAAGAAGAAGAAGAAGAAGAAGAAGAAGAAGAAGAAGAAGAAGAAGAAGAAGAAGAAGAAGAAGAAGAAGAAGAAGAAGAAGGGAAAACTGGTAAAAGAAAATGAGATGACCAACGCACAAAGTAAAGTGGTTGGTCAGGCAAGAAGCAAGAAGGCCCATTTTCATGATAAAAGACATAATTAGCCATTGGCCTCCAACAAGCCAAGATAAGAAGTAAATACCAGAAAAGAAGTGAGAGTTTACTTAACCTGGGGTAGATATTCAAAATGGTTGTTCAGTGTTGAGAGAAAGTAACAGAGGCCAGAGGACTAGTTGGCTATTTTGAGGCTGCCCTCTTCTCAACTACGCCACAATGTTCCAATAGTGATGAACAAACATTGAAGAGATATCAGAGTCTCATTGTGCTAGACTGATGGATGGCCTTTCCAGGAAGCTGCTGCCAAACTATGAGTTCAAAACATTTTCCTTATCTCACCAACTAACTTTGTTTATAATTTTCAAAAATGTCCTAGAGTGGGAAAGCTGAGGGGGAAAACCAGGTATAAGTAGTAAAGTTTTTTTTTTTTCCTTTGCATCTCTTGGTGCCTATGGATGAGTCTAGTCATCTTCATCGTCTAGGAATATTTTAGACTTTGGGGTACACTCACAAACCTAGGAAGTGAGGCTCTGGGGAATAATATAGGTATGTAGCCTATGTGGTAGTTGCTTTTAATAAATTTTAATTAGACTTCTTCTTTGGTCAAGAATAAAGTTTAAATATAGCTTAGCCATACTCATGGTTGACTCCATGTTGGTGTGTCCCTGTGATCTTTGTTCTCTGAAGGAAATCAGATGGAAATGGAAGGTGGAGATTTCTCAATGGATGGTAATTAAATCCAAGCTCCTAAGTCAGTAAATAGATCCTGACTACAATACCACAAATTCAGTGACCTAGGAGGAACCAGGAGCTAGAGATCAAACTCCCAAAAGAGTCTCACACTAGGCATTCTAACCTCAACACTCTTTAGACTTTAATAAATTGAAAAACTGCCAGAATTGTGATGTGTCTTCATCAATGCAACTTTCTTGTTTTTAAGTTAATGATAGGATAGTTTCCCAAAAAGTACAATAGTAATAGAGGGCAAAATATTAGGAGTTCAGCAGCAATAAGGTCCAAGTGAAAGAGGATGAATGATTGTGTAGTCATTAGAAGTAAAAAGTTGTTCATGATACTTCCATTCCAGGTCATAGAAGATTGGGAGTAGAAGAGAGTAGAGTTTATGAGACGTGGAATAAGTAAGTATAAACATTTGACTGGGACCCTCCCTTTAAGGGTCTTGTGATAGCTAGCAGGAAGCAGTTTCCCTATTACTTCACTTCCCATACTTCTGCCTAAGTGCTTATAGAATCACTGCATGAGCAACCATGCCTACCATCTGCTAGTACTCATAACTTTTGACTTTGCTTTCAAACAACCATTGGTTTAAAAAAAAATAATGATCACTGCTTCACCTGACTTTCCTTAATTTAATCAAAACAAAAGTAAACTATGTTATTATTAACACAAATTCCAACCTTTATTTTAAAAGTTCATACTTTCGACACTCTGATTCAGCCATAGACTATTTCTAAGTTTAATATAAAAAAAGGTAAATCCCCACAGACAAAACCATGATTAGAGTGATACACACATCATTAAGCATAATATTGTTTGTTTTTTCTTTCTTTACATTTGATAAACATTTCTTAAGTTCCAGCTGAATTCAGAACACTGTGCTAAATTTAGGGGTACCTGAAAAGGTTTAATTTTTTAAAGATTTTTAAAAGATTAAAAGATTCTCAACTCTAATGACTCCTAAGGCAAAGTCATAGCAATGAACTTGATTAAAATGAGGAGACTGTATACTGTAAGGAAAAACTGAATTTAGCCACATTTTCAGCCTAGTTAATTAGTATGGCACAATGGAAAAAATCTTGAATCTGAAGTTAAAATTGGTCTTGAATGCCTGTTTATAAACTGTGTGACCTGGAGCAATTCACATAATCTCTCTGAGTTTTCAGTTTTCTCATCTTTTAAGCTGGAAACCTAGTAGGGCAAGATTGTGGGAGATAATGTCGGATGTGTTCATGTTGGAAACAAGTCCCTCACTGTCTATCAGTGCTAAGACTGGATCTCTCTTCCCACCTTTGATTCATTGGCCACAAAGTACTTGGGTTTGGACAAGACTTCCTTAGCTT
Organism: Phascolarctos cinereus; assembly: GCF_003287225.1. NCBI lineage: Eukaryota > Metazoa > Chordata > Mammalia > Diprotodontia > Phascolarctidae > Phascolarctos > Phascolarctos cinereus. The sequence goes on from NW_027556180.1 coordinate 24,688,972, forward strand.
CAAATTGTAGATCCCACTTTGGAGACTGCTTAGTCTAGGTTGTTAGATCCTGGTTTTGATGTACCTCTTTTTTTAAAAGTATTTTTAAATTTTTTTGGCAATTGGGGTTGTGACTTGCCCAGGGTCACACAGCTAGTAAGTGCCAAGTGTTTGCTCTGAGTCCAAATTTGAACTCAGCTCCTCCTGACTTCAGGACTGGGGCTCTATTCACTGCACTACCTAGCTGCTCCTGATGCACATCTTGAATCCTTATCGTATAACCCCCTGAGTTGCCTTAATTACCTCATATGAATAGCTATTTCCTACCTCACATTTTAGCCTGCTGAGAGGCTCAAAACAATCATATATTTAAAGGTCTTTGAAACTCATAAATGCTATACAAATGTCTGTTATTGTTACTATGGTCAGCTAGGTAGTGTGGTGTATAGAATGCCAGGTCTGGAGTCAAGAAAACTGTTCTCCTTCAGTTTAAATCAGGCCTCAGACACTTACTAACTGTGTTACCGTAGGCAATCACTTAACACCGTTTGCTTCAGTTACATCTCTAAAATGAGTTGGATAAGGAAATGACAAAGGTACATACAGGGGGTTATAAAGGACTTTGAAAGCTAAATAGAGGATTTTGCATTTTATCATGGAGACAATAGGAAACTACTGGAGTGTGTGGAGTATGTCATTTACACATCCAGTAATGACCAGACTTTTGCTTTGGAAAATCAAATTGGTGGCTGGATGGAGAATGGATTATAAAAGGGGAAAAAAAATGGAGGCAGGTAGACCTACAAACAGACTTTTGCAAAAGTGCAGGTCTGAGATTAGGGCCTGCACTAGAGTAGGGGTAGCATCAGAGGAATTAAAGAGGGGCATAATCTAGAGATGTTGCAAAGATGAAATCAACAGGCCTTGGCAACAGATTGATTGATATGGAGGGGTAGAGAGAAGTTGAGTAGTCAAGGATGACACCTCAATTGTAAGCCTGAGAGACTGTGAGGATGGCATTGCCCTCTACAGTAATAGGGAAGGTAGAATAGGAGGAGGGCTTTGGGGGGAAAATAACAATTTCATTTTTTGACATGTTAACTTAATATGTCCACTGGACATCCCATTTTATATGACTAATAAGTAGTGGAGATGAGAGATTGGAGGTCAGCAGAAAGGTTAAGGCAAGATAAGTAGATTTTTAGAAGCATCTACACAGAGATGACAATTGATCTCATGGTAGCTGATGAGATCATCAAGTGAAGTAATACAGGGGGAGGAGAGGGGACAGACCAGGATAGAACCCTACAGGATATTTATGATTAGAAGGTGTGATCTGGATGAGGATCTAGAAAAGGATACTGAGAAAGAGCAGTCATATAAATAAGAGGAGAACCAGGAGAGCAGTATCCCAAAATCCTAGAAATAAGAGAATATTAAGGAAAGGGTGATAAACCTTGTCAAAGGCCATAGAAAAGTCAAGAAGAATGATGATGGTTAATAACTTACACTCTTAGTGAACATCCTGGAGAACTGAGAGGATGGGCCATGAAGCTAATGCGACACAGAGACAAAACCTACTTGAATCCAGGTTTTCTTGACTATTGCATTTATACTCTGTCTACATTATTTTTCTATCTCTTAATATAATGGGTTCTGACTTGATATGATACTGATCAGTGATTTCATTGATGTAGGTAGAGAACTCACTCCTTTGTTGAAAATGTTATGTTAAAATTATAGTCTATTTTCTCCGGTACCAATGTTAAATGAATTCCTGAAGGTCATTCAGTTAATATACGTCAATTAGAGAATTTCAACTCAGATTTTTTTTTCCTGACTCCAACGTAAAATCTCTATTCACTATGCCAAATATATGTATATGTACTTAAACCACACACAAACTCCTATACACAAAAATCACATATGTATAACTGACATTGTTTTGAGAGGAATTGATGTGTAGTGGGTAAAGAGTTCACCTTGTAGTCAGGAAACTATGACTTTAGATATCCCTCCAAAACATGTGTGCATACATGCATATACATATATGTATATGTTTATGCATATGTTTGCATATATATGCATGTATATATATATGTATGTGTGTGTATGTGTGTGTACACACACACAAACATCCATACACATATGAGTAGTATGGAGAAAGATAAAGAGATTGGAAGGTAGTGGAGGAGGTGCAGGAAGAGAATTTTCAGATGAATTACATGCTGGCCTTTTGACATTTACTGGCTGGGTGACCCTGAGCAAATCAATTAACTTTTCAGCACTCTGGGAAACCTCTCTAAGTCTAGAAGCTAAAGGAGAAGTGAAATGTGTTGCTGAACTGATTTCCTTCATCTGTGAATTCCCTATACTATTAAAATCACAGGGTATATGTATATGTACACACACGTATACATATGTACATATATATGTGTGCCTAAACATGCATGTCAAGAAAGCAAATAAATTGTTATATGTATATAAATAAGTGTATGTGTATATGCTATGTATATATACAATGATATATTTAAACTTTTTTTTTTTGTTTCAACATCTTTTTTTTAAGAACATCATTTCTGATGATAAGCAGGATGCTTACAGAAAAACCTGGAAAAGTTTATATGAACTGATGAAAAATTAAGTGGTCAGAACCATGAGAACATTGTACACAATGGTAGCAATATTATGCAATCATCAATTGTAAATGACAGCTATTCTCTACAATAGAATTATCTAAGAATGATTCATACAGTTCTGAAAGAATTGTGATGAAAAATGTTATCTATCTCCAGAGAAAGAACTGATGGAATCTGAATGCAGATTGAAACATATTTTGGTTTTGTTTCTTACTTTATTTTTTTCTTTACTTTTGTCATTTTTTCACAATATGGCAAGTATGGAAATATGTTTAGCATGACTTCACATGTATAACCTTTATCAAATTGTTTGCCTTCTCAGTGAAGAGAGAAGGGAAGGAAGGTGGGATAGAATTCAGAAGTCAGAATTGTAAAAAAAAAATAAGGTTATAATTGTTTTTACATGAAATTGGAAAAGATACTTAAAAAAATATAATTTTCAAATTGTTAGTCTTCCACCTTCCTGTGATCTTGGTTTTCTACAAAGAGACTTGGGAAGAAAGTGAGTTTGTATAAACTAACTCCTTTAAAGCATTTCAAACACATAAGAATCAATAGGGACCATTCCACTTAATCAAATAGGATAGTATAGCTCTCCAGGGATTTTTGGTAAACTAAGAAAATGGTAACTTCCAGCTAGCAATATATTAAAATTAACACAAGTGATTTGAAAAATAAACAGTTAAACTTCTGGAGTAGTATGTTCACAGAGTTACCAGGCTGCTTTCTTCCCTCTCTTCCTCCATTGCAGAAATGTGCATCTTCAGTTCTTATGGCCAGCATGGTACCCTGACAGATTTGCCATCCCAGAATGCTTGATAAGCTCAAGTGGCCAGAGGCTGCTGGCTCCCTGTCATTTGGAATATGGAAAGGAAAGGAAAGGAAAGGAAAGGAAAGGAAAGGAAAGGAAAGGAAAGGAAAGGAAAGGAAAGGAAAGGAAAGGAAAGGAAAGGAAAGGAAAGGAAAGGAAAGGAAAGGAAAGGAAAGGAAAGGAAAGGAAAGGAAAGGAAAGGAAAGGAAAGGAAAGGAAAGGAAAGGAAGGGAAAGGAAAGGAAGGGAAAGGAAAGGAAGGGAAAGAAAGGAAGGGAAAGGAAAGGAAGGGAAAGGAAAGCAAAGGAAAGGGAGAGAAAAAGAGGAGAGAGAAGAGAGAGAGAGAGAGAGAGAGAGAGAGAGAGAGAGAGAGAGAGAAAGAAAGAAAGAAAGAAAGAAAGAAAGAAAGAAGAAAGAAAGAAAGAAAGAAAGAAAGAAAGAAAGAAAGAAAGAAAGAAAAGAAAACTTTCAAGGCTAAGAAAGGTTAAAACTTAGCACCAAAAGGCAGTGGATTTGCCTGTCAACAGAAGCTGCGTTATGTTAGAATAGTATTTTTTGACCTTTATTTTGTATTTTCATAATGACTAGCTTCATAAGCATTCAGGCATTTACCAAACCAAGCAAAACTGTATCTGTATATGACAACCTTCTAAATAGGTCTCATTTACAACAATAATTTACAAGCTTTATAGTTTGCAAATGAATCTACCTGTCATCCAAAGCCCAATACATATGATTTCTGTTCTTTTATTAAAGAATCAAACCTGAGTATGCATGGATAAGCTTGACAGAGCCTAAATGCTGACTTGATATGATATCTGTATTCGAATCTGAACAAAAGATATAAAGTGAACAAATGTGATAATATATGTAAAATATCTTCCATAATTTACAGCATTAAATTATTTGATAGTTTCACTTGAAATTTCTTTGTATTTATGTTTCCAGTATTTTGTGCTTACAGGTAGACTTGTTGCTTGTCTGCAGGGGAAATTCAAAGTTCTGTGAAGCCAGGGTTTATTTCATTTTTCATTTTGTGTTGCCAGTACCTAACACAGGGCCTAGTACAAAGTTGGCTTTTTACTATTTTTGGTTGAATTGAATTCAATATCATATTTGGTTCCTTGAATCATTTTGATTGATGGAAAATTATGACCATACAGGAACAAAATATTGAAATTTAACAGTGAGTAAAAAATCAACTTGACAGGAGCATGATGGAGGAAACATGACTAGAACTGGTGGATATGAGAAAAAAAAACTGGTGATTTTGGTGTACTGTATCATATGTATTATATATATATATACATACACATACATATATATATATACATACACATACATATACATACACACACACACACACACACACACACACACACACACACACATATATATATATATATATATATATATATATATATAAATACTCTATTATTATGTGTCAGTGGTGCAACAGCCATAGAAGATACTACAGTTTTGGGTTGCATTGCAAACATTATGTACAAAAGATAGGAGGTCAAAGTTGCATTCTCCCTGCCCTGGTCAGACCACATTTGAAATATTGAGTTCAGTTTTGGGTGCTATAGGTAAGAAAGAAAATTGGCAAGTAGGAGGATATCCAAAGAAGGATAATAGAGATGGTCTGGGCCAATAGCAGCCATCTTGATTTTTGTCTTGCCTGTGGATTCCAATGACTCTGAAGGAGAGAGCTAGGCTGATGACTTTGCACAGCTCTACCTCGCTTAACTCCAATCTGTTCACCAGTCAAAACATCACCTCCATTATGTCATTAGTCCTCTTTGAGAACAAAGGAACATCAACAAGAACAACATCAATTGTGAAGAGTCTTGAAACATGTCACGTCTAAGGATGTAGACTAGAGTAGGCACATTTTCATTCCGTCAGTCATATTAGAATCAGCTGAAGGAATGGTGATGTTTAGCTCATAGACTACAGAGGATGCATGAGAGCTGCCTCAAGGGTTTGCATGGCTTTTTCTTTTTTTGGAAGAGTCTCATTCTGCTTATCTTTGGGAGGCATAATTTGGAGTAATGGATGGATGTTTCAAAGAGGTAAATTTAGACATGACATCAAGGAAAATATTTAAAGGTTTATCTCTATGTGGGCTATCTTATTTAATCCTTGCAACAAGTCTGTGAAGTTGGTATCATTTTTATCCTCATTTTACATATGAAAAAAGCTGAAGTGGAGAGAGGCGAAGTTGCTTGCCCAGCTTCACATATTTGGAGAGGTCTTCCTGACTCTCAGTTCATTGCTTTAGCCCAGTTGGTCATCTAGCTACCTACCAAATGCTAGCTGTTATCTCATGCTCTTGAGAGCAGAGATTATTTTGATTTTGTCTTTTTTAAATTCCCAATACCTGGAACATATTGAGTATCATATATAATATTTCATTAAGATCAATACCACAGGTATTATTATCCCCATTTTACGGAACTTAGCTCAGAGGAGTTAAGTGGCTCGCCACTGTTAAATAGGTAATATTTGCCAAATGGGATATTTCAGAACTGGCCTCCCTTTCCTGACTTCTAGGTGAATCCATTTTTTTTAACTTGACATTGTTTCACTGGACAAATAGAATTGGAGACAAAGAAATTTTAAAAAGCCAGCCATCACAATAATCCAGGCATGATGCCGGAGTATTGGGTAGACTTTCCAAAGTAGAAGGAGGTGGGAAAAACTCTAGTTCATCCACAATTTCTGTTAGTAAATAACAAAAAAACCCAGACAACCAAAAGAATTCACTAGAAAAATTTAAAAAAGATGCTCATTAGGTTAAGTAAGTGCTGAAAAGACTTCTTATGTATGTAACATTATGAAAATGAGAGGGCCAGAGGATAGGGATTTGCAGGTAATCTATTCTCAGATTTGTGGGGAAAATAAGAGTAACTCCACCTTCTTTCTGAGAAAGTGCTTTTTGATTCGTTGTTACTGCAGAAAGGGGAAATGACTTTTACGCTCGCCCATTGTCTACTAATTCAATTTCTAGTATTAGAAACCTAGGAGGGGTTGCTGATGTTAGTCCTCTTGGGAGCATCATAGCATGTATCATGATTTTAAAGGTGAAGACATCATTCTAGTCAAGCACATCATTTTACATCCGATACCCAGGGAGGATAAAGGACTTCCTTAGGGCCACAAAGTTAACGACATCGTCTGTAATAGAACTCAAGTCTCCTGATCTTCAGATGCTTGAAACAAATAAAAAAAAGTCCTTTTTATATACTGAGATAATAATGTTTCCTACTTGAAACATATAGGAAGTTGCAAACCTTTCTTTTTTTATCATGAGATTAATGGTTTTGTTAGTTAATTTTCGAAGTTGATTCGTCATTAAAAACTCCCCATTTAGCGTATCATATTTTTTTTTCTTTATGGTTTCTGAAAACAACCAATCTAAGTATATGTCAATTTTTGTCATTTTCCCCTTTTCATTGTTAATAGTAAATAAAGGCACTTTAAAAACTGAAGCATAATAAACAGAGTAATTACGAACTAGATTTGTGAGTCAAATATATGGGGAATTTCCAGGTGTGGAAACTTCTGCTACTAATGCAGGTCATCATCTGCCCTGAAACTTCTGATCATGGAGAGTTGATTGGGGCACTGAGAGATTAAGTGATGCACTAAGTCTTCTCATCATCTGGGTACACTGTACAAGCCTTCCCCATAAATATACCATGGAGAATCTGCCCCATACCATGAATTTATATTCACATTTTGTAGGGAGAAGAAGAAGAAGGAGGAGGAGGAGGAGGAGGGAGTAGGGGAGGAGGAGGAGGGGAAAGTGGGGGAGGAGGGGGAGGAGGAGGAGGCTATCCCACTTTCATATGTGTTGGGGAAAGGTAGAGAACAGAGATATTTGCTAGGTAAAGGCCCATGCTGGATATCTGATATTCTTTCTTTTCAGAAACTGACTGAAGCAGAACAGGGAGGAACAGATATGTTACAATTTGACCGTAGGAAGGGGCACCTAGAATGACCAGTTCCTATTTATTACCCATCCTGTCCCTAAACTACTAAGGGTAAGGTTTCTGTGGAACACATATGATGTTTAAATCCTGTGGATTTTGTTGGTGGAAATGTCTAGCTAGAATTTATTATATGTAGAAACCCTCATGGCTCATGGTGTTCATCTGTGTTGCGCAGATGAAAATTTAGGTAGAATCCTGGATGAACAAAGTACATCTGTGTAGAACATGGCATGTATTTATTTTTTACATTCTAATCTGTTTCTTAAAAGTGTTTAATTAATAACCAAGAAGAAAAAAGATAGAAAGAAATGATAGAAATAGGAGGTTACCCAAGACTCTAAGATGGAGATTTTTTTCTGTGACAAGAGTTTTAAATAATGGTTAAAGAGATAAAAAAAATGTGACAAAGTGTTTGACTTGGAAAAGAAGCAAAAAATGTTATCCCCATTTTTTGAGGAAAGGGTCAGGGGCCAAAGTGTATTTCAAGTATGGAATTCAACATTTACTTGTTAATTTATTTTATTTACATTCAGAGATATGGCAGAAAGAAGAAATAAATAGAAAACATTTATCAAAAATTGAATTCCAGAGTAAATATTTAAAATGTGACCTTTCTTCTAAGAAAGGATCATAAAAAGATACTGCTAGAAAGTTCAATGAAAAAGACATTCTTTGAATTTTGGGGATGGGGTTGTGAAAAATTCAGCATTGAGAAACTGTTTCCATACCAAGGTCCCTTGAGGTTAGCTTGAATCAATTGGATATTTTCATGGAAATGCACCATCTCAATAGATTTCTTTAGGACTTTTGAAAATAATCATCAATTTTCCTTCTTAAAAAAATCATCTTGTTACTAATATCATAAAGGAGTAATTATTCTGGCAATCAGCTAGCTCCCTGATAGATATTATTTCAATTTCTAAAATATAGACTAAATTTATTCTACATGTTTTTCAAGTGATATCTGATCGATGCAACACACCTGATATTACTTCATTTCTTTCCTTGACTGCATTTGACCATTAATCTGCTTGATGATATTTGAATTTTTCTCAAGCAACATCAATTTCTTTCTGACATCTATTTATGTTGTTACAATATTTATTGTCATTTTAAAATTGCTATATAAGTTCCCTCCAAAGATGCTTTAACATCATTTCTCATGTGACTGCATTTTAAAACTAACCTAGTCCCGTGATCACTCTTCTTTGAGACCCTTTTACCTAGAATTCGCTATGCTGGTGTTGGTGTTTTGGAAGATAGAATTGGGTGGGAGGAGAATTCCTTCAAGTGATTTCCTGCTGCATTAACTGCTAACAAAGGGAGAGGTTGGAGGAGGAGGAATTTCTGCTTGAATATTCAGGGTTGTCAAAGAGGTTGGAAGGGGGCCAGACAGGTGAGGGGTTTAGTGGACAAAGTCACTGGTGATTATTTGGTGGAGAGTAGGTATAATTGAAATCAAGTTACTTTGTATGAATAATGATGTGTAATTGTATTATTTCAGGGGATAGATGGGAGGAATGACTTCATACAAACTGTGGTGATGTCTTCAGTGCCTTTTCTGCTTTTTATTAATTTTGGATGTGTATGTGCTGTGTGTGTGTGTATGCCGTATGCACGTGCATGTGTGTGTACATGAATATGTTCTTCAACAGACATTTATTGTTTACTGTAGGTGGGTACTGTTCAAAGTACTAGAGTTTTTGGGGGCAGCTGTGTTAGTCCAGAGTCTATGCTTGGGTTGCTTTAGTAAGCACATGCATCGTGTACCAGGACAGTAATAAAACGGATATGAAGCTGAGCAGTCAGAACTAGTCTAGCATTAGCTTTCTGAGTTGTATCAGATGACTTTAAATTAAGCTCCCTATTACTAGACAAGGAATCCTTAAGGGAATTGGACAATGGAGAATTTTTGAAAAGTCAGAAAAGAACTAAGTTAAGTGTCTGTTAATTTTAATTTACTGCTAATTAGAGGGTAAGTCAAAACTAAGACAGACCTACAATGAGCAATGCCATCTCTGCCCAGGAAACTTCCCATTTCAATCTTCTTCTTCTGTATGATGTCATATTGACTACTTAGCTATAGCTGCATATTCCCTATAAATATGAGATCTGTGTATGCTTTAATAACGTGTACGTGGAAAATGGTGATAATTACAGACCTATGTTTAGTGTCTTTAAGGCCCCTCCTTTTTTCACCAAAGTTCTACCCCAAAGCCCCATTGTAGAATGGTGGGAAATATATGACTTGGTATTACACTTTTGTGCAAGATCAGGAAGGTCCTATCAAGATTTTAGAGCTTAGTGACAAAGTGTGCCTATTGTTCAAACACCGGGATGGTTAAATTTGGATACAGAAGCTGAATCTAAGTGCCAGAGTGATGGCCAGGTGATGAATTTTTTTGGCCAAAGCTACTTTAAATAACATTCTACAAAATTAGGGAGAAATTCTGATCTAAAGCAGTGAAGGAATTGTCTATATTGATGAAAAGTCCTCGAGCTATTGAAATACTTTTCAGATGAGCATGATTAAAACCTAATTTTAAACAGAAAAAAAAACCTGACAAATCAATAATGGAAAAACCACCAAACAAAACTAACAAATATGCTAAGGATGTGTGACAACTGCTTCTTAGGGACTTCCTACTCTGGGAACTCCCTCCACATCTTATTACTTCTAGGATTTAGTAATTATGTTCTAGAGATTTAAATAGTTTGTTTAGGGTCAAACAGCTAATAAGTATTATAGGTAGTTTTAAGACTAGATCTTTCTCCAAGCCTATCACTCTATTTACAATGTCTTGCTGTCTTTTGTTTTTATATCATCTACATAAATGGCAATGTAAGAGCAGTGGAAAGAATGATAAATTATAAATGGAAAAGTATATAATTGCATATATATATGTATGTGTGTGTGATATATACATATATATAGCTACACATATGTGTGTTTCTATCTATAAATATATATATATATATATATATATATATACATATATATACATATACTTATGAAGAGAGAGAGAGAGAGAGAGAGAGAGAGAGAGAGATCACTCCAAATATTCTAAAGAAACAACTAGCCATTAAACTGTAATGTAATTAAACCATTATCACAGATCAAACTGTTGCTCACAATCAATCATATGGTAAAGTGAACAAGCATTTATTAAGCACCTACTATGTACCAGGGCTATGCTAAGCACCTAACAAATAGTTGATCCTCACAATAACTTTTTGAGGTAGTTACTATTATGATCTCCATTTTACAGTTGAGGAAACTGATGCAGAGAGATGTTAAGTGATTTGCCCAGGGTCATACAGCAATTAAGTGTCTGAGGTTGTATTAGAATTCGGGTGTACCTGAACTGAGGCCCAGGATTCAATCCACTATGCTACTGAGTTGTGTTTCTCCCTTATAAACATCAGTACATTTTTAATAAATGCCATCATCCCAAATCATCATAACCTGTCAGCTAATTGAAAAGAAAACATCTCAATATATGGGAAGGACATAGAGAAGATCAAAATTAAATGGAAATAGGAAGAAGTGCATATCGTCCCTGTTTCCTAGTTTATCACTGCAGTTTTTGCAAGGACACTTCAAATGAGCCAACAGAGACTGAGCTATATCCTTTATATGACTACAAAAAAAGTTCATTTATAGCTCAATGTACACAGATAATTAAATACAAAATAATAATAGGATGTTAATAACTTGTCCCAACACTGTTTTTATTAGAACAACATTGAAAAGAGGGGGAAAAGACAATAGTAATAAAAATATCAAAACTATTTGGAAATATAAAGAAAAACATATCATCCACATTATTCCATCTATAATTGGTATCATCCTAAAAATGATTCCAATGAGACTAAAAAATATGAACTTTTATCTCAATATTTTTTAAATCATTAAATCTAATCATTTTATTTACCTACATAATAATGCAAAGAACATTAAATATGAGCAAATAAACAGGATTGTGACTTGTCTCATGGAAATACCTACAGGAAACCAACTGGAAAAAAAAAGATGAAGAAAAAGCGATACTACTGTGACTATGCTCACTAAATGATGCTAGTAATTATGATAATGATGATAATGCCACAAATAACATTATCTTTCTGTCATTGATCACAGGTGGTTGTTGTTGTGTGTGTGTTTTTTAATGTGGTTCAGTAGACTGAAATAATTAACCACTCCAACAAAACATCTTTCATGGTATATTAGAGGGCAGAACTTCAGTGAGCAAGAACTTGGTTCCAATTTCATTGTTACTACTTACTAGCTGTTTGATCAAGTAGAGGTTATTTAAGTATTCTGAGCCTAAATTTTCTACTTCATAAAATGAGGAAGATACCTATGGGAACTACTTCACAGGGTTGCTCTAAACCTTAGATGCAATAATGTACTCACTGAGTATTTTACATGTGAAGAAGCTATACAAAAGTCAGCTATTAATAGCAGTTGAATGAATTTATAGTAGAGATCATCTTTTACTGAATTAGAAAGAAAGAAGTCAGATTTTCCCCCCCCACAGAAATGAATAACAATAATAGTTGTCTTCAATCAAGGTATTTGTTAATTATTATGAGGCTACTATCTTTATACATTATTAATTTTTCTATGGGATAGACTATTGTATGATTTCCAAAGCACATTATCAATACTCCTGATCCTTGCTGATATACCTCAATCAATTTAGATGATTTTTTTATATCTAATCCAATGACTGTTCCTTTATTCTTATAGTATATGTATTTTATTTGGCCAAAAGAATGTTTCGGTGGGATTTGCTCTTTTTTTTCTTCCTCTAAGTAAGTTTGATAACTGGACACTGTCAGGGCACATCACTAGTCTGTAATCTCACCATAGAAAAGAAATGGCTGTTTACTGACATAGTTAGAGCATGGGTTACTCTGTCATTTCTCTGAGGTCAAAGTCTCTTTTACCTCTATGATGTTTCCAATTTTCTTGTAGAAATGTATTGTCTATGATAAGTGTCAGATTGACACTTGGCTATACACATACCATTACAAGCCACAGCAGTACAAACATCTCTACTTTAGCCTGTCAATATCCCTTCACAATAACCTAAGAGATTTTTCTTCCTAAATAATAGATATTTCTGGCCTCCATGGTTTTTGGTTGTAGTTATTGACTTATTTAATTATTTTTGTTTTCTTTTCTTTTTCAAACTCTGTCTGCTAAAACTGCCAACAAGGTGTCAATGACAGTAATAGTTGTTGGACTGTATATTATGAGTCATCATGAACTGAACTGAGACCAACTCATTAATCGAATATAGGTTCCCATAATACCTACTCTATGGTAACAACTTTAAACTCCTAAATAAGTTAGAGTAGAGCAAGTGTCCTCAGAATGGAAGTCTCATTAATAATATCTTTGATCTTGTATTGTTCTGCTTCAAATGTCTTTGCCAGAAGTTTCAGATTAGTGCTGATTGTACACTTTTGAGAACTTGAAAAATTTCTGCTTTAGTCAATTTGGCTATTTTTGAAACATGCATCTTTCATTCCCACCCTTAAGTCACACAGAATCAACAGCACTACAGGACAACAGAGACCTCAGAGGCCATCCTTCTTAAAATGAGAAATGAAATATTCAACAGACTTCCTTTTTAAACGTGTTTAGGAAATGATACTCCACCTCTTCCCATCACCACCCATTCAGCCATTTTTTTTTAAAGTTACTGAGGGCCCAGTATGCTTTGAGGTTTGTGGCTTTGTACACTTTTTGCTAAATTATTGCTTGGAGCTCTATGTCCATAGGTTTGTATATTTAGTACTCTGAGGGGATTTAGAGGCCATCCAGTTCACTTTCCTTATTTAACAGATGAGAAAACTGAGATAGAGGTGAAGGTGCCTTGTGCAATGTCAAGCAACTAGTAAGTGTCTAAAAATGGTATTTCAATCTAGGTCTTTCAGATTTCAAATCTATTGTCTGATAATCTGTACCACATGGCCTTACCACACTGATTTCACTTAAATAATTTAGTGTAATATTCAAATATTCATGCACTAAATTAAATTATTATATCCCATCTTTTCTTAACAGGAGAGGCAACAGTACTTAGTACATCTCAAAGCTAATCTCAAGTCAGTAAAGACTTAGGCTGACTCCCTGCCTCTGACACACACTGGTTATGTGACTTTAGGAAGATTACTTAAGCTCTCAGTGTCTCCAGGAAATGCTTTAAGGCAATTCATTGAAGAGCAAGTGCTGACCTGCACTGAGTGAGAAAGATATATATCCCCTATAATAAATAAATCACAGATAAAGTCCAACTTTCTTAATTATATGTGGCAATGTGACTATTTGCATAGTATATGGTACCTAAAATCTAGAATACCCATGTTCCATTGTTGTCTGTGATACTGTAAGTACAGTACAGATAGTCAGCAAGTAAACATTGTTTGAGGATAAGAAATGTGAATTCATCTGGCCATTGTGAGGTAGAGGATAGAGAGGCATTGGAAAGGGAATTAATTCTTTTGGTTTCAATGTGGCATCAAATTTTGTTCATGTAGCTTTCTCCACAAGGGAATCAGCCATCCAGATAAAGCTTTAAATACTCAGAAATGTATTCAGTTTAGGACAGCAGCACCCTCCCTTTATAATTGTCTGTACAGGGGCATAGGCACATATCTATATACCCCTGGATTTCTATTCTTTCTGAACAGCCTCAAAAGTCCTACAATAACTTTCATCCAACTAAGAAAAATCACATTTCTCATCTGCTCCATTGTTCATAAGGGAATACAAAAAAAAAAATTCTTGGTTCCTTCAACCATCATTTCTAAAGAATGGTTGAGAGATCCTTCATTATCCTGGCTGTCTGTCTCTGAATCTTGCCAGCTTGTTAATCTTCTTCAAATATGATGCCCTGATCTTCACATGGTATTAGCTAAGTAGTCTAACCAGGGAAAAGAACAGTCATGTTTTCCTGCACTTCCTGTAGAAATGTACCTCTCTTAATGCAGCCTAAGACCTCATTAGCTTTTTTCATTTGGTCTTGCTTACCATTACACACGAGCCATATTGAGATTGCCATCCACTAAATGCTCTTTTTTAAAATTTTAATTTGCTTAGCCATGTTTCTTACATCTTATAATTGCAAAGGTGATTATTTGAACCTCAGTCTAGGATTTTACATTTTCCTATTGAATTTCAGCTATTTGATTCAAACCATAATTCCAGCTTGACTCTTTCATTCAACCATTTCCAAATCCACTTAATTGCTCTATAAACAAATCCAGAAATCTCTATTCTTTCCATCAGAATAACGTGTGTGATTTATTAACATTAACTGTTTATTATTATTTATTAATAACTCAAGCTATGGTATACCCCAAGTAGCTCCTTGTCTAGTAATATTTCCTTCAATCTTTCCTTCTTTCTTTCTTTCTTTCTTTCTTTCTTTCTTTCTTTCTTTCTTTCTTTCTTTCTTTCTTTCTTTCTTTCTTTTTTTTTTCTTTTTTTAGCCAATCAAGGTCAAGTGTCTTGCCCAGGATCACAGAGCTTGTAAGTATCGGAGGCCAGATTTGAATTCAGGTCCTCCAGACTCCAGGGGTGGTGCTCTATCTACTATGACACCTGATTCCCACCTAGTAATATTTTCAAAAATGGAAGATAGCTTAATGTAACATGATGTCTTGTTAAAGCATGCAGAGTTTTTTTGTGATGTTTTCCCTTCTAGATATTTATTATCCATCTTTTTAATAAACAATTATAGGAATCAAAGTCAAGGCCATTGGCCTATTATTGAAAGGGTTCATTCTCCCAAAACAAAAAAAAGAACATCTCCTCTTTGCTATTCTGTCAGTATTTTTCTTCATTCTAAAAAGCTTGGATTAGTGAAACTTATTTAAGCCTCCCCATTTTTTTAGTTCCCCCAGTAACCTTAGCTGTGGTTTTTATCTGGCTTGCCTGACTTGAACCCCTTGTAGGCAGCTAACAGATCTCTTTGTCACCTTTTTGAACAAAGCATTCATCTGTGTCCAAGGGTTCAAGGAATTTATTTTCGTAGCCTTCTGATTTTAATAATTTTGAACTTTATATCAAGAAGACTGGACAATATGTCTAAGTAACTATCAACCTTAACATAATTAGAATCCTGATTTTAAATAAAATAATAATATATTTTTCCATGGGGTTTTGTGATTTACATAGCTCTTTCCTAAGGACAATTTTGTAATAGCACAAGATCAATATACTAGTTTTTTTAAAAGACAAAAATAATGCTGAGAGAATTTGAGTGTAGTGATCCTCAGTTTCTTCCTACATAAAATGAGAATAATCATTCTGGTGGTGCCTATGTCATGGATTTGCTGTGAGGATCACATGCTGTAATGTTTATAACAAGCTTTAAGAACTTTAAAACTTTTTACAGGTATCAGTGGTGATGATGATAATAATGATTCTGTGAGTTACTCAAGATCACACAGTGATAAGATGATGACTAAAACTTGGATCCTCTGATTCCATATCATTTATTCTTTCCATAGCATGTAACTTTGAACTTTATTTTCCTCATATGTTCAGCTTAATTCACTTGGGGTTTACTGGCTAGATGTCTCTCTCTCAAACTTAAATTCAATTTACTTTGGAGCTCATAGATTAGATAGTAATAGATCCCTGCCCAAGCATCCCTTAATGGCTCTTTATGGGCCCTCCTAGCTCAGAGTGATTGTTTCTCTTTTGGCCAGCAACTCTGAGGGTCTTCCCCTCCCAGTTTGATTTTTTTTAAATTTTATTAAAGGGGCCATCCCTTGACTCACTTCTTAAAGAGGCCTATTCATTGAATTGGCATTACCTCACTCAAACTGAATGGGTACCTCATCGAGTAAGCCTTTCAATACATATGACTTGGATATAACATTAAAGATGATTAATGAACTGAACCCAGAATCACACAGTATCACATTTGGGAAAACCATGCTGTGTTTTCCATGATGCCAAATGACTTAATGTGAAATTTAGGAAAATAAAATAAAATTGAGTCATTAGCATTAATATTCTCTCAGTAAGATCATATGAAAGAAAGTATTGTGTATGGATAGTGTGCTTGACTTGGAGTTGAACTTGGTTTCAGATCCTCTCTTGGACACTCGCAAGCCACATGATGATAGACAAATGACTTAACCTTACTTGGCCTCATTTTCCTTTGATAAAACAAAAGGATTGAATTAGATGGTCTTTCAAGTCCCTTCCAGATCTAAAACTATTATCAAATGATCCTATGAACGAATTTGATGTGTCTCCACGTCATAGAACATCATGATCTCAGAGAAATCAAAATCACAGCCAAAGCAAATGGAAACAATGAAAATATATATGTTACTGAATGTTGAATTCAGAAAGTAATTAAACATCTTAAATGTTAGGTGACGATGATACAAAGACAAAAGAGAAAGTAGTCCTTGTCCTCATGGGGCTTACCTTCTATTGGTTATTACCAACAATATTTAGTGCTCATGAAGTGGTAACATATGTACCATCATTTGTTTCTGTGACCAGAAAAGGAGGTAGGATGGTCATTATACCTTTGTTAGAGAGTTGATATGAGAATCAAATGAGAAACCATGTGGAAAATGATTTAAAAGTACTAAAATGTCATAAAAGTGCTAGTCATTCATTGAGAGCCTACAACTATTCTAGACACAATGCTAGGTTTTGAGGATACAAGAAAAATGTAAAATAGCTTCTGTCCTCAAGGAGCTTAAATTCTAACAACAGAGATAATTTATACATTTAGAATTCTATTCACAATACACTACTTACTGGGAGGGAGAGGACAAAGGGGGCAGGAAGGGGCAGGCCCACAGTAGGAAAGACTTCATGTAAAAGTTAATGTTTGAGCTTATTTTTGAGGAAAATTAATTGCTGTTCAGTGCCTGAATATCAATATCCTGAAACTACTGCATTGATGGTTTCCCTTCTGACAAGGATTTCTGTAAAGAGTAGATTTGTCTCCTCTAAAAAGATTATTTTTTCTTTTTTCTTGTATGTAAGTTTTTGAAGTGTTGGTCAAGACCAGTGTTCACTCATGATGATAAAATATGTTAACTGTATTGGTCCTTAAACTTTATATCTAAATGAAATATATTGTTCAAAGCTGTCCTCATAGGTATTAAACTTACATCAATCCTGATACCATTGCTACAAACATTTATGGACCTCCACTTTGGGGATGACTTTCAAATATTCTTAAGCAATCTTTCAAAAAGTTAAGGCTCATTTGGACACTTGAACAAAATGCTATTATGATGCTTTGTCACCAAAATTATTCTGTATAATTGGCCCTTAAAGGATTTTTTTTATTTTAAAATTCAATATTGACTATAAAAAATGCATAGTTGCTGATATAAAGGATAATACTTTGACGAATCTATGATTTCATTGATATGTGTATCCCCTTAAATGATATAGATCTCAATCCACTCAAGGCCTCTCATCCTGCACAATTAACTCTTGTCCATGTCATACTGTCATGTGATGGGGTGGATCTTAACATTTAGGCATTCTCTCCAGAATATTTAACACTGTATGGATACAAATGGCATAATCAGATCATCCATTGCTTATCCCATGTTCTTGACATATGACTGTCCTATCTTCTTCCATATTTTTGTTAGGACATCCCTTACACAATTTCTCTTAGTTAAGTCTTCATTAGCTAAAGTCAATCCTCACCAATCATTTGCCACTCTGATGTCCTTTGGGTAATTTGTAAATTAATCATTTAGAGACAAAGGTATTCCATATAACATAGCAGGAAGAATGTTCATTATTAAAAAAAAAGTCTTTGCTTCAGGAAGAAGTGTTTGGGGTCATTAATTAAAACCACTATTGAATGTTTCAAAGGCAATCCAGCCCGTTCTCCTGCACTTTTTCATTTCTGAGCCATATCATTGTCCAAGCCCAATGCTCATCAAAGTGTGTATACTGATAGAGCAACTCTGACAGTTGCTCTTCTGACTGTATGTCACTTTCCGCACAATAATAAGTCTTGGTTCAACTTGTTTTTCTCCGGAATGAATAGTTAGGCCAAACTCTTCTGAACTATATTCAAAAGTCTGAGCATTTGATTTAGAAAACTTATTGTGGCTGATCTTACCATTGGATGCAATGAATATGGACTCCCTTCCCTCAACTGTGAGTCGTCTCTCTCTTTTTGCAACTTTTTGGGGTTATGTTGCTGCCTCTGAAGAGAATATGAAAGGAAGAATTCCCAGCTTGGTTGGATCACCAGTCCTGTCAGTGGAATGAATCCTCAGCTTTCAAAGTGAATGACCTGAAAGACAGAACTCATTCGGATGTATTTTTTTCTGGGATATTTCTGAGAAAACCAGCCCCATTATTTTAGAGTTATGCCTTTTCTTTGCATTTTAAAGAGACTTTATTGCATTTTTTCTCACTTTTTCCATAGTCTGGCTGCATCACTTTCATCAATTTTAATTAAGTTTTATTTTAAGTTGTTGTTGCATTGAATTGCAAAAATGAAAATGTTCAATCTCCCTCTGGATTGTTTCAGTTTATTCTACATCTTACTCCACTGTTAAATTGGAAATTGACATGACTTTCAATGATAGTCACAGAATCTACTTTACAAGAAGGATTGAAAAGAACAATAGCTTTTAATGCCCTTGTTAAAGGCCTAAAGATAGTTATTTATTGAACACATGAAATGTGGCCCTAATTTCCAGAAATCCTTATAAAAATGTATTGTAAAAGACAGATAGTCATCCATATAGTTGAAATTCAAGGGGAAAAAAAGCCACACTAACCTGAACCAAAGTTTACTTCTTGGACATTAATCTCCACTTCATCCCTAAATCATAGTATTTTTCACAAAATTGATCTATCGGTAGTGGTATTGGTGAGGTCTGGTGTGGGGCACTTAATACCTGTTTCTTATCAGTTGCTCCTCCCCTCTTCCATAATTGTAAAATATGTCTAAATACTGCCATCTGATTTCCTTCATCTAGCACCTCTTCAGCAGACTCATGGTTAGGTATCTTCACATTTGCAGGACCAGGCCCATCTGATCACACCATTATAGATCTGTCATAGATTATAGGCACCAAATTAAACCTCTTTATTTTTTTTTCAGATGAGGAAATTGAGGCCCAAGGAAGTTAAGTTACTTGACTAAGGTCATAAAGATTACAAGTATCAGAGGTAGATTTTGAACCACAGTTTTCTGAATCCAGAACCAGTACTCTGACACTGTGCCATGGTGTCCTCTTTAAAAAAAAATCAAATGTTTTTCATTAGAAAAACCACAATCAAAATCAATATAATCTCTCTTTTTTGACTTTGTGCATTTAAATTAATCAGTTTATTTTAAAATAAAAATATGATATATTTTGTTTCATAGCACCTATACTTCCAATTATATCTATTCCCTTACAAAAAGGAATAAAAACAGGAAAAAAACCTAATTTATACCATTATCCTTTTAAAATCCTATATTTATGGAATAATTAACTGGAGAAAAAGGCAGAAAAATTGTTTTACATAAAAAAAATGAATCTTTAAAATACATAAGCTGTTGTCACAGGTATAATAAATATTTTGATGCTTGAAAGAAGTAGGAAAATAAATTTTGGTTTGATAATTTAAAAAAATAAATATGTACAAGTGAGGATGCAGCTTTCACATGGGATTTGAAGAATATTGAACAGAAAATAAAACAGCATGTAGATAGAAAGACTGAAATCTCTAATTTGACATCTCACTTGTAAGAAAACAATTTATTTATTTGAACTGGCAGATATTTTATTTATTAAAAATTTGAGTAATGATTGCAAAGAAATACAATTAAATGACACAAAATGAAATGTTGAAGCATTGGGGGGGAGTTATAATTCCTCAACTCATTTGCATATGACTTCTTCCAACATAATAAGTTGGTAAGTATTAAGGTCCTTCTATGTGCCAAGTATTATGCTAAATGCTAGGTCTATGAAGAAAAGCAAAATCACAATTTAAGAAGGTAAAAATAAAACAAATTGGAAATTGTGTATATATCTGTTAATGCTGTCTGATCAATAACACTGTTCATGTTAAGGAAGAAGTTTGCTGAGTTACTATCTTTTTAAGGACAAAATGATTCAATTATATCCAGAAGGCTCTGATTTGAACCATTGAAAGCTATCAGAAAAGTAAGTGTTAAGAAAGGAGAATAGACTGAAGGTTAAAGAATGGTAGGATAAAAAGAAGCATTAAGGTGCTAAAAGTATTTTCTAGTGGCTATTTTTGAAAAAGATCAACAGCAAAGGCAGTCAACTGACAATAAGGTTTTGATGGTTAGTTACTGATTGGCTGAATGAGCCCTGAAATTCTACTCTGTTTTCAGAGGGAACAGGAGACAGAGGGAAGACAATTATTGCTGCTGCTTTACTATTAACTAGAGCTGGGTAGGCGGGTTTTTCAGCTCAGAGACAAAACCGGAGCTGTTTCCTGTGAGCTATTTTCTGACTAGAAAACAATATTGTGACAACTGAAATGCTGACTGGACTGGTCTTTATAGCCTAGTGATAACTATCATGATGAACTTTGCTGTTTCTTTAAATTTAATTTGATCTTATTTTATTAATTCATTCATTGATCTATTTGCTTGCTTATGTATTTAAATTTTAAGGGAGATTGTAAGTTGAAAAATTTGTGGATTCTACTTTTGGTTCAGGAGAGAAGAGGTTTTGCCTAGCTTGAGAGCAATGAGATGCAGTAGATAAGCAATTACCTATGAAGTAGATTTATGTAATGTTAATGTTCTCAAATAGCCCAGTGACATCAATGTTGAGCACAAGGATTTTCTTTCCTCACGTGTATCCTGCCATGTTTCTCTGTGTGTCTGTGCCCACAATGTTCCAAAGATATTGATTGTTTTGGTTGAGAATGTAATGCAGGTTTATGTATGGATTTTGATTTATTTTATTAATAAAATGCTTGTTTAATGTATAAATACTATGATTTTATCATCTTCATCATTATCATCATATGTATTTGCCTTATTGCTAAATTAAGGGTTATGTTTAAGATCTAAAACTTCATTATGGCAATGTCACCTGTATAAACAGAACTGTAGCAGAGAGGACTCAAGAGTTAGAATGAGAAGGTGAATATCTATCTCTACCATGGTTACCTCTATGACCCTGAGATAATTTGAGTTTAACTGTGTAATGTTGATCTGTGTCTGAGAACATAAACATGTCAGAGCCAAAGCATGTTGAAATGAGTGAGACAACCTCAAGGAGTGGTGTCTACATGCTCTAATTAAGGAGTTGACTTTGGAAAGGTGTCCAAGCCATGTATATAAACAATATCTAAAAAATGAATAATCCTTATCAAAAGGCAAAATCACATCCAGTGTTCCACACCTATACTCTCCTACATCTGCAGTACAGTAGAGGGAGCAACCTGTTCACATCTGTATTTTGGGGTGGAGTTTAATCATTAGAATTTTGCAACATTCAGGTTTTTTTAATTTTAATTAAATTAAAAATGTGTAAAATATAACACTATTTCATTCAGTTTCTCTAAAATTTTGTAAGGATTCCTTGTCCAATCATTCTTCTCTTTTGCTCATATTCATCATTTGTGTGTCCCCCATTCTCCTAGGGCTTTTTCTTTTGTTTATTTTTTTATCTGCATTACTCCAATGATTTTTTTGGATAACTTCTGACCCCTCTAACATATACCATACAAGTGTGATTATGGTTTACACTCCATGATCCCAAAGGTCCCTTTCTGCTATGAGAGGTGGTGGAATAAGTGGATAGATTGCCCAATTTGAGGTCAGTGGAGCTGGATTTGAATCACAGCTCTGCTCCTTATTACCTCTGGGATCTTCAGCAAATCAGTTAACCACCCCAGGCCTCAGTTCCTAATCTATAAAAGATGAATGTTGGAATAAATGTCCTCAAAGATTCCTTCTAGAGCCAAGTGGATAATGCCACTTTCTTATTGAACATCTCTATAGAAGAACATTGCTTTTGGCTTCTGCTCCTTAGTCAGGGTAGAGATGATCTCAAGGAGGAATGTCCTAATTATATTCCAATGACTGAAGGAAGTGCTCAGCTGGATTCAGTCAGGTCTGTGATTCTTTTATCTAAAAAATGTTCTTGGGTAGCTGAATGGCTTTGTTTTTTGCTGAGATTATCTTGGTCACTTTCTTTCTATTAGTGGAAAAAATCCAGGCATTGAGATTGGTGTAATAAATTCTGAAAAGATGAAAAAAGTAACTATTTTTTTATCCTAAATAATATGAGTGTATATTTCTATCGGGTTAGTAATGTCCTGTTCTGAAATAAGGTATATTTATTTTTGCTCTTACATATCCATTTTCTTTCCCTCAAAAAACAAATCATTGCTTTAGCTGAAAATCTCATGTTATTTAGCAAAAAGCATATTTAAATGTCTTATCAATTCTGCCAGTGAAAATTATTACTTTTACCACTAATATGCTTTTTCTTTATCCAAGCATACAGAATATCAAAACAAAAGAATGCACAATGTGAAAAGAACTGTGGGAAAAATACTAATGCATAGACTAAATATTTTCCATGTCAATTTTTAAAAATTCATCTGCAGAAGGGATTTCAATATTTCTTTGAGTCTATTATTTAGATTAAAATGTGTCAAATGTGGAGCAGCAAGGTGGCATAGTACATAGAGTGCTGGCCCTGGATTCAGGAGGACCTGAGTTCAAATCCAGCCACAGACACATAACACTCACTAGCTGTGTGACCCTGGGCAAGACACTTAACTCCTTTGCCTAAACCAAAAAATTAAGTGTCAAATGATAAAAATAAATAAATAAGGCAAAATAGAAGTAACTTTGACTTGAAACCAAACAAATTACACTCCTATTTCAACGGAGACTTAAAGTGTTTTCTTAAATCAACTGATGCCTAGGCCCTAGTATTATTAGACATAGTCCTCGGCTCTAGATATATATATTTCGAGTAATGTACAATTCAGTTTGATACAGATCACTCACAGAAAGCATGCTGAAGTGGACTGGTGTACTGGGTTTAAGTCCTACCTTGGACACATACTATGTGAACATGAGGCACTCACTGAATCTCTCAAGACCTCCCTGACAACTATTTGTGGCTTTAAGTTACATTTTTTTAAATTGCTTCCAGCTTCATATCATCGTTGCTTTTTGTCCTTTGTTCTCAAAGAGCACCATGACATCAGGCGGGTGATGCCATGACTTGCAAGTGAATTGGATTTAAGTGAGGGAGGGCTGTGCAAAGTCACCAGCCTCACTCTCTCCTCTGGAGCCATCTAGGTCCAGCGTCATGATATAGACATTCCAGTTTAATGGACTCAAAGCTGAAAAAGTTCTCAGTGGTCATTTAATCCAACTCCTCATTCTATAAATGAGAAATCAGCATCCCCAAGAAGATAAACAATTTGTTACAGGTCATACAGATAGAGTGTTGGAATTTTTATCTTTTGACTCCAAATCTAGCTTTCATTTCCACTCCATCATTCTCATTCAAGGAGGTCCAGTGTAAAAAAGAATGGGACAATAACGCTCCATACCTTCTTATCATAGGATCCCTTGTTTTCACCCACAAATCCCTCATTTTCTTCAACACTCAATTCAAGTACTACCTTTTACAATTCTGTTTCCCCTCCAACCTCTATGGGCCACCCTTCCTAACCACCAGTTTTGAATTAACTTTTTACTGTTTTTTTTTAGTGTTGTATCAATTCTGTTTATAACTATTCCACATGTGTTTATGTTTACATGTGTATATGTGCAGTATGTCTACATGTATATATGAATGTCTACATGTATGTACATATATCTATATACTTACATGCTTGTACATATGCATACAGGCACACATATAAATATATTAAAATATACTGTGTGTGTATATTTATACACAGATACATATGTATATATACATATGTATGTGTATATATTTATACACACATACATATGTATATATCTAGATATATATATATCTATATATATAGATATACATATGTATATATCTAGATATATATATATATCTATATATATAGATATATATCTATATATATAGATATATATCTATATATATAGATATATATATATCTAGATATATACATATGTATGTGTATATATTTATACACACATACATATGTATATATCTAGATATATATATATATCTATATATATAGATATATATATATATCTAGATATATACATATGTATGTGTGTATGTGTTCTTCCAGCTTCTTGAAAGGATTGTTTTCTTTCTTTATTTTTTCATCTGTAACCTAGCACAGTCCCTGGAAAAAAGAAGGTGCTTAATACTTGACAGTATTGACCACTGTCTCTTGTATACCTTTTCTTTGCTTGGTGCTTGAGATACTACTCGCTCCTCATTCTCTTTATGCTTATCTTAATATTCCTTCTCAGTTTCCTTTGTTGGGTCATCATCCAGTGATTATTTGTTCTCAAAGAGACTGCATTCTAAGAGGAAAAATAAATTACATAGGCATGTAAAATATATACAAGATATATGCAAAGAATACCAAAATTAGAAACATATGCAACTCCTAAAATTAACAAGAAATATCTGTAAAGCACATGCAAAGTAATTTGGTATAATGTGGGACACTAGCTGGAAATGTGGAAAGGTGGCCCTTGAGCTGACTGTGAACACAGGAAAGGATTCTAAGAGTTGGAGGTTCAGAGGGAGCGCATTTCATGTATGGGGAACAGACTTTGCAAAGGTTTAGAGATGAGAGATGGAATGTTTTGCACAAATAACATCAAATAGGTCATTTGACTGGAAAATAATATATGTTAATGAGAGTATTATATGATAATTCTGGAAAAGTAATCTGGAGACAGATTACTCAGGACTTTAATGTCAAATAGAGTATATGCATGTAGACATACTGCACATATGTGTGTGTATGTGTATTTTTTGTTTTGTTTTGTTTTGTTTTCCCCAAAAGGAGAGAGATACTAGAGCTTTTTGACCTATCAAATGATTTGGTTAGGTCTGTGCTTTGGATCATAATAACACAAATTAGGATATCCTGGGAAAAACAACATCGCCTTTTCAGTGGAAATAGTTAATTAAAGGAATACAATGGGTACCTAGATGGTATAGGAGCTCAGGCTTAGTATTTTTTCAAACATTTATGCTGTGTTGACATAATTAATGCTCAATATTTTTTGTTTAGATAAATTTATAATGAATTTGAGTACATCAGTCAAATTAGTTTCTTGGCTAAGAAAGCATATTGACAAATGAAAATATTAATGAACTTTTAGCATCATTATTTTGTCTCAGTTCCTCATGATAGATCTGGAAATAAATTCTAGGCCAGTAACTCAGGACTTGAAAGAAATCAGGATGGGCCAAAGGAAAATATGGTTGTTGTCTCAGAAAGAGACTTTTATATGTCCTTCCTTTCTGCCTTCCCCCACATCCTTTTGACTTGGTATTTGTATAGATTTGTATCTTTCTCCCTCTCCAAGCTGTACTGCTGAGTCATCTCTACAAAACTTTCTCTACAATGCTATAGACATCTCTTCACTCTGAAAGGTTACTCCATTTCTGTACTTCTTATCATATTGGAAGTACTCTCCACTTTTAAGATCTCACCTTCTGATTTTCTGCTTCCTCCCAAAATATCCAATTTAAGGAAGAGGTTGTGGCCAAAAATGTCTTCATTCTTCTCTAGGCTGCACTGCTTATTCATTTCCATGAGACATTCTGTACCAACTTTCCCAACCACCTTTTCAGCTCCCTTTTATATATTGTCTTCCTCCATTAGAATGTAAGGGCAAAGACTGTTGCTCTACTTTTCATTGTATCCCTTAATTTAGCAGAGTACTTGGCATATATTATTGTGGATTGATTGACTGATTTGATTGACTGTAACAAGCAATGAATATGGGATCAGGGAAATGAATAAGAAATATATACAAGAGGGACATAGCCATAGATAGATTCTTTTTTGTGCAATTTTTTGCCAAAATTTTACTTCAAAACAAAGTAAAACAACTATGTAAGAACATATTTTAAAACATTATGTTTTTCTCATTTTTCAAAGTATTATTTAAAAATCAGATGATTAAAAGAAATTATTATTTTGAAAATGTAGTTCATTAATAAAAATAATATTCAAAGGATTAATGGTGATTTTCAAAATTAATATAAGATATGTAAAAGAATTTGAATTTTCTTTTGTTACAGAATCATACTTCCATATAACTAGTACATGGTGTACACACCTAAATGCTTTCTGACTGATTACTTGATTATACATTTATTTGTACACTTAAATGTTCAATCTGGCTATGATATATGCAATCACGTTTTTTTTTAAATAGAATTTGGGGTATGTCCAAAATGGAACTTATTCAGTATATGATTGAAATACTTCAAGTCAAGCTTCTTTTTTTTTTTTTGAAGTCTAAATCAGTCATGCCAATTTTATGAGTGATTGTGTCTAGGGGCTACTGGGTAATTATATTCTGAAAAATGTTTGAAAATGTCAAAAGAGCAGATGTCAGATCACAGTGTTTTTAGAGGTGGAGGGTCACGAGATTCTTGAATTTCAGACCTGGAAAGAAATTTAGAAATCATTTAATCCCAAATTCTCATTTTACAGTTAAAAACAATGGGGCTAACAGAGATTAAGTGATTAGCTCACCTGATGTTAGTAACCAAGGAAACTAGAATGTCTTTTACCTTTTCTTTTTGTATCCCTAACACTTAGTAAAATGTCTGGCAAGTAGTAGGGACTTAATAAATGTTTGTTGACTGAGAACTTTGCTAATGTGAAATCAGGCTTCACAAAGATTGATGTAACAGCCAGGAATAAGATTTTGTACCCGCTATACTCAGCTATGGTCACACCATAGTAGGAGCCCTATTTTCAGTTCTGATTGCCACATGATAGGAAGGATGGTTATGAGGGGAAGACTGTCCAGAGGAAAACAACCAGGATGGTTTGCAGGTTATTTCACCCAGAGAAGTAATTTAGGTGGAGCATGAGAGTGGTCATTAAGCATTCATAGGGATATCACATGAAGGATACAAAAATTAATCTGCTGGGCCTCAGAGGGCAAAGCTAGAAGTAAAGGTTTGAAATCATAAATAGGCAAATCTTGGCTTATTGTAAGACAAAGGGATATCCCAAAGTTAGATGAACTTTCTTGGAAGGTCCTGGGTTTCTCCTTATTTAAGACCTTCAAGCAAAGACTGGGTGGTCATATGTTCTCCTGGGAATTGAATTTTATTTTCCAGGTACAGATTTGATTAAGATGGCCACAACGATTTCATCCACTTGTGAAATTCTATAAAGGTCACATAAGTAACAAGTAGTAGAGTTAGTATTCAAACACAGGCATTGAGATTAAAATCTCAAATCATCTTCTTTGGGTGTTTGGATAAAGTTCCCTTTACTACACTCCCACCTTCCCCCAAAGAAATCTCTGAGATAGAATATTGAGCTAAAATGAATTAGTCCAACAGTCTCATTAGGCAATTGTGGAAACTGAGGACAAAGAGACAAAGTGGCCCTCAAGGTGAGACAGGTATGAAGTAGAAAAACTGGGAGTCAGATCTTAGTGTTCTGGCTCTAGATACACAGAATTATGTTTCCTTTGCCAAAATTACTTTTCTGTCTACTGATTGATGCAGTTACTTAAAAGAAAAGCTATTCAGGTTGATTTAGTGAAAAAAAAAAGCCTTGATTGTTTCAAAAGATTTTCTTGTCAATAGATGGCAATGATATTCTTTGAAGCACTCCTTTCCTTCCATAGACTTGGCCCTTTCTGATGAAAATTTCATAGTACAGTTAAGTTATTTATATCTGAAAAGTTCTGTTTTCTCACCATTATGATTTTTCCATGTCAATATAGGCCAGGTATGGGGGAGGCAAAGCCTGACATTGCTTTATTAAAGTTGACACTTTTCCTTGGTTTGAATGAGTTTTCACCCTATGTCTGGAAAGATGCATATTATTAGCATTCAGATGTTGTTTCTCCATCAACTAATCTGCTTCAAAATATTTGCACAAAATCAAATTTGCTTACCAGGCAGCTACATATAAAATATAACTTAAAGACTGGGGTTCACATTAGTGTACTTTAGTTATTCTGAGGAGAGAGTAGATATCACTCAGGCTCATTACCAAGGGAAGGCAGCCAATGAATTCCACAGGCTTTTTCACTGCAGCCTGGCCTGTGGTGATTTATGCAGTATGCATTTCAAGTGTTTAGAAACATGTCAATTTCAGAGTATTACCAGGAAAGGTGGTGACATTAAGACTACTTGAAAATTTGGCATCTGTGCATGCCTATGAAGTGAAAAGAAAGGACTTTCATTCGTGAAAATTTGCAAAATACATGTTAAGTACCTATATATTTGAGCAATATTGGAGCTATTACTGCTGGGTGCCAGGCAGACAGACAGGAGTAGCAGTTACACATAAGGAGAATTCAGACTAAGTATAAATCTAACATTGTTTAATGTTAGATCCCTTGTCCTGATTCCCACGATGACTTGCTTTGATTCTCAGGGTTTTGAATCTTTTCAATTCACTTCGATTCAATTCAAGTCAATTTTTCAAACATGCATTGAGTTCGTCCTATATACCTAACACTGAACTACGCCCTGGGAACATGATCATAAAAAAGAAGTAGGTTGCATATGTAACGAGAGCAAGGGATGCAGACAGTCCATGGCCTCATTGATACATGCTAAAAAGCATGTGATTTTGAGGAAGCCACCTAGGAAGTTGGTTGACTGCTGATAAAGCCTGAGAGACCTCATAGACAAGAGTTACATAGGATGAGAAGGCCTACTTAGGTTGCAATGTGCATCATACTAGGTGATGCCCCCATTAAAAACTTCCCTCGAAGTTCTGAGGTCTCTGGAAAGTTAAAAGGGTATCTAGGGTGGCCTCTCTTCCCATTAGCTCATGCCTGATATTGATAGCTGTGACCTGCCTCACACTGTGAAGTGCTAAGGATATATGAATCACTTCATGTTGAACTGACACTCAGTGGTAGGTTCAGTCTATATTATTATTATGGATACTGTTGCTATTTTTTTAATTTCTTATACTGTAGCTTTAAATACCAATCCTCATTTTAAGCAATCATTCCTACATTGAAGATATTTTTGTATTTAATATGATGTATCATAATCACTTTTTCTTGCATGTTAATACATTTTTGTTGTTGTTAGCTGCTTGTAGCCTCATATACTTGCTTTTCAAAATTGTAACAGGTTTGTTTTTTTCTCCCTTTTATCTTTTGTGAACAATTTTGTCACCCCTACCACTCTAAGATAAGCACAACTTCTGTAAAAATAATTCTCAGATTATTTACAAATATCCTTACTGTCCAGACAGTGTCACTGACCATATCCTTAGATTAAGCAGATAGACCAGTCCATTATAGGATCCTCACAAACAACAGGAGCGTATATTTTATGTCACCGATGGTTGGAGACCAATCATCAGCATGTGGAGGACTGACCTCGAGTTAAATTAATGTGCTCTGGACAATTAACATTCATAAATCTTTTAGAAAACTTGAAGCCTCACTCTATAAGGGCTCAAAAACATCAGAAGAGGTGCCATTTCACTCGAGTTTTATTTTAATAACTGACAGAGATATCCTGTGATCCTCAGCTATAATGTGTACTTAGATTTGAATGGAGAAATGGTGAATTCCCAGAGGAGGGTACCCTTTATTTGGAGGTAGCATCACTCTCTATCTAAGATCTGGTCCATTGTAGTTCATTTCTGTAATAACTCTTAACCTTTAATAAATATCTCTGCAATACATGTGAGCTATGCTTTCACCTTTTATTTTATTTTGTTATCATTATTATTTTGTTTTTTCCTTTAAGTGGCACAGGGGTAATGTTGATGACATAACTCCATTTAGAGAACACTAGCTAATAAATGTTAGGAAATGGGCAGGAAAGCATGACATTTCTCTGACCCTTGGAATTGTACTCTACAAGCCAACAGCAAAAGTAAATCCTCTGCTCTTCTGCTTCTGTGTTTCCATTTGTTATGTGTGCTGTATGACCCATACAAAACAACAGTGAAATTCCTCAGATTAGAGAGAACGTCAGACCTAATAGCATCCCAAATAGCAATGATGAGCCACGTTCTACTTCAGTTCACTAAAGATGAGAAAAGGGAGATGAACCTAGCTATTACACATTTACTTTGATAGCATTATCCCTGTGAAATAAATACTTGCTATTATTGTTGAAACCATCTGTCAGCAATTAATGCGATTAGAACAATTGGGCAGGAATTCAAGTGCTCCATTTGGAATGCCTTCTACACCTGCAAATCTGTGGCCTGGGAGTTAAGTATTAGGAATAATTACCGAAGAATCGTAAATGTTTTAGATAACCCCAAGTTTATTGATTGCTTGGTAGTGTAAATCTTTTGGGGGGAATAATCCAATCACTTTGGAATTGAATAGCACTGTGTATCTCTCACAACACTTTCACAAGCCTGAATGTTCTTGAGTTTCCCTTTTTTTCCCTGATGATTATTCCATTATACTAATTTCAGTTTTCTACAGGACTTGGGAAGCTTTCAAGTAATGGGTTTGTTCTAATAGCTACTTAGGGAGTATGTTCAAGAATTATCCAGTCAAACCTAGCACATCACTTTTGGAACAATGTGTTTGCTGCTAAAGGTTTTTCAAGTCCCTAAAATAAATTTGCAGTAACATATGATGAAAAATTTGAATGATGTATCTTTGCTGCTATGACTAAAGACAATGTGTATGCCTCAGTGAGATGGGAAAACCAACAACAGGAAGAATTGTAATAAAACAAATTTAAAAAAAAGAATTGAGACAATCATATCTTCTAATTTTCAACCTGAGTCAAGTAAAAAAGAAATACAACATAAACAACATTTCCGGAAATTACAGTATGTGAACTTAAAATTATATATTTTCAAACCTTGAAATTTCATGTGTATTACATTCTTTATTTTAAATTTTCAATGACAATATCTTCTATTGAATTTGTACTCCAATGTCTCATTATGGTATTGAGATGTCACTGGTTTCTCTAAGGATATGACAGTTGAATGCATTTTGTAACATATCCTACTAAGTGGGGAAAGTCTTTGATTATAGACCCAAGAATGATATCTCAATGACCAGCCTTGCTGAATCCAGGAAGGGATATCACTGGGTTGATTGTAGACTGGTGAATATTTTAGCACAGCACCTCATGAAGATCTGCCTAGAAAGGCACAGTAGGGTTGCCATTCAAATCAGTGATAGGAATACCCATACTGATGGAGACAAAGAAATGTATATATGTGTGTGTTGTGTATGTGTGTGTGTATGTATGTGTATATATGTGTGTGTATATATATAATTGAAGCATCAACTAATTCAAGAAAATATTGCTATTCTCTTTTTGTGGTTAATTCTATTTTTCTCCCAAGCCCTTAAAGTTTCTAGCATGATATCTTTTGATGTAAAAATTTATTGTTTTTATTCTTTTTTGTTGTTTTAATTCAGTTCCTTAGCAAGGCAATTCAATGAGCCCAATACTGAACTGGTTCCTTCTCTAGGCTTGAGTGTCCCACTGCTCAGTTTCCTGTTACTAACAATGATTTCTTTCCCTTTTCATTTTCTTTATTTCTTATACAGCACTGAAGGATCTCAGTTTTTGAAGTTTTTGATCTAACCACTTCGGAAATTCACTGGATTTCACCAATTTATTTCTGTTCTGTTCCATATATTTATGTCTATCCTATTTCAACCCTTTGTTTTGTTGTGTTGCTGCTGGAACATTAACAACAGACTTTCATTCCTTTTTTGTACCTCTTCAAGATCAGGAAATTTTGTATCCTTAATAGACAAAGAATCCATTTTTTAAATGTCATTCTCTGGAAAAAAATAAAAATCAATCTTAATTTTCTTAGAAGGATGAGGCACATTAAAGATAAATTAGGATTCTGATCAATGGTATTTTAGTACCCTCAATCCTTCTGCCTCTAATATTCCATAGAGCAGGGGTCATTAACTTTCAAATATTTTGATGGGAAAAAAAAAGAGAGAGAGAGAGAAAGTGAGAGAGAGCGCCTTCCATTATCAGGTTCAAGTAGCCTGAAATTGTTCATTCTCAGGGCAGACTAAGATCCCTAGAACTGTGAATTGGCCTTCAATGCATATATAAACAAACAAACAAACCATAAAAAACAAACAAATAGCAAAAGAAAACAGTTGACCTCTTCAAGATTCTTTGCAAGGCATGTAGTGTTTAAAAGGGAAAATTCTTCACCCAACAGGTTGGAAGGACTCTGATTAACCACTTTGCATTTTGCTTACCTTGGTGAATTTGTTATTGAATTGTTATTCTTATATATAGGAATTTCAATCTAAAATGAACTTATTGCATTGGACCATTCATTTAATATCCTTAATGTCCTACAGTCATAAAGAGAAAATATATATGTACATATATACATATACATGTATATATACATATACGTATGCATACATATATGTATATGTATATATATACTCTAGCTGGGATGGGGAGGAACTCATGCTAATAACTTCCGCTAAGCATGGTTAATTTTAGGCAGCTAGGTTGTTCTTTGGATAGAATGCTGGCCTAGAGTAAGGAAGAGTTGAGTTTTGTCCGTCTTCAAATTCTTACTAATTAACCTCTGGTTCCCTCAGTTTCCTCACCTGCAAAATGATAATAAGAGAATTTACCTCACAAGGCAGCTAAGTGGCACAGTGGATAAAGTGCCAGGCATAGAGTCAGTAGTCATCTTCAGTTCAAATCTGGCCTCATACAGTTACTAGTTATGAAAACATGGACAAGTCACGTAACCCTGTTTGTCTCAGTTTCCTCATCTGTAAAATGAACTGAAGAAGAAAAGGCAAACTACTCTATTATCTTTGCCAAGCAAATCTCAAATGGGGTCATAAAGAATTGGAAATGATTGAAAGAACTAAACAACAAAAACAAAACATTGCAGGACTGTAAGAATCAAATGAAATAAAATTTGTAAAGCAAGCATACATCTTGTCACATGGTTGTTTATTGTTGTTATTTTGAGCAATCCATTTCCATTTTTCATTCCCTTTGTTGATGAAGGAATGGTTTAATACACTTGGAATGTACAAGTTCATAAGTTTCATGACACAGGACAGAGCCCACTGGAGCCTCTAGAGAGTGATTATAGCTCAAGTGTAATGTAAAAATAAGGGGGACTATGGAGGAATGGAGGTGACCAAAATAGGGAAAAGGGCTTATTACACACACACATACACACACACATATATATTAAAATATATTTTTTTATTTTTTCAATGATATTAAAACAATTTCAAACATTTGTTTTCTTTATAGTTTTGAGTTTCAAATTTATGCCTGCCTCCTTTCTTTCCTTCCTTCCACTCTCTCTGAGAGAGTAAGAAATCAGATATAAGTTATGTGTGCAGTCATGTAAAAGATATCCGTATTAGTTATTTTGTACAAGAAGACTCAAGAGAAAAAAAAATGAAAGAGCAAAAAATAGCATGATTCTGTCTCTATTCAAACAAAGTCAGTTCTTTCTCTGGAAGAAGGTAGTATGCTTCATTATTAGTCCTTTGGAATTGTCTTGGAGCCATTCACAGTTCTTCATGGTACAATATTGTTGTTATTGTGTATAATGTTCTCCTGATTCTGTTCACTTCATTTTCTATCAGTTCATGCAAGTCTTTCCAGGCTTTTTTTTCCCCTTGAAATTATACTTCTTGTGGTTTTTTTATAGCACAATATTTCATTATAATCATATACCACAGCTTGTTTAGCTATTCCCCAATTAATGGGCATTACTTTGATTTCTAATTCTTAGCCACGACAAAAATAGCTGCTATAAATATTTTTGTACAAATAGCTCCTCCCCATCCCCGCCTTTTTTTTAATGTCTTTGGAATATAGACCTGTGTTCAGAATTGCTCTCCAGAATGGTTGTGAAGGGGTAAGGACTCAAGCCAAGACTTTTGCCCCTTATCCTAAAAGAATTTGGGTCCCATTTGTTTGAGAAGGGAATGACAGGATACAGACTCTAGAAACCCTTACCTTGAACTCCTTGAATTTTGAACAAGAAAGTCTCTAGCATTTTCCTGAGGCTATAATCCACACAGCTGGCCTTTCCTTGTGGCTATGTCCAATCTCTCAGTTCTGTTCTGTTACCTCCTGATTGCCCCTGGCCACTTCCCACCCTTAATCCTATATAGACTCCATTCTCCCTTGGCCATGTGGTCCTGGAACCTAGAGTTCTGTTGCCTCACAGTCACCCTAGGTTACTGGCCACTCCCATGCAGATCCTCCCTAAACCCCTTCTCATAGTCACCTCAGACTGCTTGGCCAACCCTAGATTCCTCCCTATCTTTCTGTATATAAAATCCATCTTGTCTCCATTAATGTGCTCAGATTCAATCTAGCCCTCTTGCCAAAATGAGGTTTAGATTCCTTAAGAGTCTGGCCAATATGGTGTATTTTTAATAAACTTTGTCTTTGGCTGAAAGAAGCCTTAGGTTGAATTCATTTGGACAGGACCCGCATGTTGCCATCTCGAGGTCCTAGCACCCCTAGCCTTCTAAACCTCAACAGTTGGGTCAGTTCACAGCTCCACCAATAGTGTATTGGAGTCTCAGTTTTCCCATATCCCAAACATTTTTATGTGTGATCATAGGAATAAAATGATACCACAAAATGGTAGATTTGTAGTTCACCTCTGAATTTTGCAAATTATTACTGTATGTCCTTAGGAATTCAAGACCCTTCTCTGGGCCTCAGTATACTCACATATAAAATAAAAGAATGTGAACTAGGTACCAAACCAATAGTTATCCCCGAGCAAATTCT
This sequence comes from Phascolarctos cinereus, assembly GCF_003287225.1. Classification (NCBI taxonomy): domain Eukaryota; kingdom Metazoa; phylum Chordata; class Mammalia; order Diprotodontia; family Phascolarctidae; genus Phascolarctos; species Phascolarctos cinereus. Next base: position 24,724,331 of record NW_027556180.1, read on the forward strand.
ATGATCCTATAATATTTTCATAGCACTTTAACATTTGACAAAGGACATTACATATATTGTCATATTTGATCGTTACAACCCTGGGAGGTAAATGCTATTATTATCCTAATTTTACAGATGGGGAAACAGGTTGAGACAGGTTAACATAGCTAGAGTCACATAGTAAGTATATGAATCAGGAGTTGAGGTCATTTTCCTGGTTCTGGGTCCACTGTTCTATCTAGTTTCCTGGCTACCTAGCTTTGATCCTGTAACAGAGCTCCTTACCACAGCATCTTTACTTCTATGCTTACAATCTACAAAAACATAAATAAGTTTGAACAAAAGCAAGCCAGTGATTGCATTAAACTTGACAATGTGATGATAAAAAGCAAAATATACTAATTTAGGGTTTCCCTGAAATCTTAGTAATAGTCTAAAACTGTATTAAGACTTTGAAATGACCCTGTATTCCATAGTATTTTAAAAAGAAAATTTTCTGATACCAAAACACTGGAAACTAAATATTTACACATTGACTGGAGAATAGCTTAATAGACTGTAGTGTACTAATATAATGGATAATATCTTATCATAGGAAATTTGAAGCCTGATGAATTAAAAAAAACAACTTTGTAAGATTTGTATGCATTGATGTGAGTAAATAGCACCTGGAGTTTAATATTAATAATAAACATAGTAATAATAATAGCTACTGTTTATATATCACTTACTATTATGGCAACAGTAATGGAAATGAATACAAACTTGAAAGGTAGCCTATATCCAAAAACTTGTAATGATCAGAAGGTAGATGGGTACAGAATATCACATACATTATAAGTTGCAGTCACTATGTTGTTCAGTTTGCTTAAATTATTTTCTTGGTTTCAAGGAAGGTTTAAATGATGATGGAGTGTTACCAGGAAGTAAAAATAAACAACAGTGATATGAAGTATTGTGGTGCTTTAAGATTTTAAACACACACACACACACACACACACACACACACACACACACACACACACACACACACACCTGGAATTCAAGCTTCCATCCCTGGAACTCTGGATTTCTGAATAACGATCAAGCCCTACTCCCTTTATCTTGTCTGTACCCAGACATATTGGTGCCACTTTCTACCCGTCTCTGTGCTATACTATGCTCACACTCTCCTCTTTCTCCAGGTCCTATACTAAAACTATGAAGACTAATCAGTCAACATTACCACTGTTTTCCCTTTCCTAATCATGATTTTCTGCATGTGTCTTCTCTCCCCTTTAGAATGTAATTGGGAGGGCAAATGCTGTCTGGTTTTCTCCATAAGCATCTCCAGTACTTAGAGCCCTAGTTAAGGACTCTAAATTTAATAAATGCAGCCAATATTTGTAAAGTGCTTAGCAAAATGCCTGACACATAATTGGTGCTACATAAATGCTTCCTCTTTTCCTTCCCTTTCATCACCTACCTCACAGGGTGATTGTGAAGACTAACCCAAATGACAGCCCTATGAAGTAGGTGCTATTTTAATCTTCCACATACATTGGAGAAAATAGCAAGAAAAAAGGACAGAGGACTTACAAATATTTTCACATTTGATCTTCACAACTCTGGCAGTCAGGTACTATTATCATCCTCATTTTAGATTTGAGGAAACTGAGGCAGTTGGAGGTTAAGGAACTTGCCCAGGGTCACAGAAATAAGTGTTTGAGGTCAGATATGACATCAAGTCCTTTTGTCTCTAGGTCCAGCTATCTTTCCATTATGTAACTTAGCTATCTTAGGTTTACAGTGTAGTGACTGTCCCAAATTTACAGTACTTGAAACAGGACTTTCACTGAGGTCTTCTTAATTCTATCCTTTATATCAGACTGCCTCTCAAATAATGATGTTAATTTTTCAAAATACATAAAAAATTGTTAAAATACAGAAATAAAAGTGGCTCAAATATTTTAATAAATGCCAAATGAACATATAAAACATTTCCCCCAAAATTCACATAATTTTATCTATGTTATTATGGAATTCTTATGATAGCTTTTGTCCTTCATTTGTAAACCTTATTTACATCTCTTTACAATAAAAAATCATCTGCTATAGTGCACTCTGAATTATATTGAAATAATATTGTATCATGTCCCTTCCCCACCTAGCAGCTACCTGTGATCATCTGGGTAAATGGAAGGAATTCATAATTTTCTTCCGTTAAATTCCTTTGCCTAGTGATCTGCTTTAATCTTGGATTGCTCTGCAACTGTAATTCTTTAAAAAAGATCCTAGAGCTTCAGCACCAAAGATTCATTATCATTCCATGGTAGTGATACAGTAAACAGACTTCCCTAATCAGCATTCATTCAATGTAGAGTTTGAAGCAATCTGTTCTAAAAGGTGTGATGAAACCAGGAAAGATCAATACTGAAAAGTTTTTACAAACTCAATCTGATAAGGTTGGTATTGGTAATATGAAGACAGATTGGATCTTAATATAGTCATCTCTCAGATTTCTGTGACTGAATGTTAGAAAAGATGGTCTCTTTCTTAATGCTGGTGGGGTTTCAAGTGTCTCAGAGTGTTGATGGTTGGAACTAACTGGAAAGTGGTAGGAAACAAATATGGCATCAAGCTCCATCTGACTTCATTTCTTTCTTTATTTGATGTGGACTTGGCCTGCCATTCTTAGGCTTCCATATTCTACAACCACTATCATCATCATCATCATCATCATCTTCTTCTTCTTCATTTATATATTACATTTATATTTATACCTACATATTACATATGATGATACCAATTCATAATATAGTATACATCTGTGCATCATATTATATTACATATCATGTGTCACATCTATATAGTAATATAAGATACACAAAATACTATGTAAGCAGTAAGTTTTACGAGCCCTAAAAATCAGAAAAGTAATATTCCCTAGTTAGATGTGAGCTTCAAAGTCATTTAGCCTAGCCCCAACCTGAAAAAAAAATCTTCTCTAAGCTATTTGACAAGTAGTCATATAGCTTCTGTTTGAGGCCTTTTAATGTGGGGGAAATACTACTTCCCAAAGAAACTCATTTCATGTTCAAATAGTGCTAATTGTTGGGTAGACGCATTCTCCCATCCCCCTGAAATTAAATTTAAAAATGCTTTCTTATAAACATCTGCACATTGTTATAACTGTCATTTGTGGATGGACAGAAGAAATACAATCCTTCTTGTACATGTTAGCCCTTTCATGACTTTGAGACAGTTGTCATGCTCCTCATGAGTCTTCTTGAGACTAAGTATGTCCATAGTCTGCCAAACTGGAACTCCACACCTTTAATTGTTGGGTCTAGTTGAGAGAAATTAATATTATAATATTGAATTAATAACTAGTTATCAATTTGTGATCTATCCTTTTCCTGCTATTTCTGTTAAGACCAAACTCCTGAAAATTTCAGTCAATCTCTGAAAGGCATGACTCAGTGATAAGATTACTCCTAGCATCCAAAGACCATGCTTCTTAGCTAGGTTGGCTGGGACCACACCCAACAGGGAAACCTAATTTTTGTTTAGAGTATAAACAGAATTCAATTGGATACACTGTTGCCCTCTCTAGAGGAAGCCCCGTTTTTGATCCCCTTCTTTAGAGTTTAGGACAATCTAGCTTATGAAGGAGAAAATTGTCCAGAGAGGAATGACTGGAAATGGCTTCCCCTACCCAAATGCCTTGAGCCTGCTGAGCCTTGTGATCAAGCTATGTTCTCAGCAGGAGGAGCTGAAGACTTTTAGCTCACCTCCTCATTAAATATCTACCAATCAAGGTTGAATTTAACTTGGCAGGAGCTCCCTGTCAGAAGTTACATCTGATTTAAGGACTCCCTTGGCCTCTTTAGTTACAGAGAGAAATCACTGACCATTGATTTATTAGGTAACTTAATAAATTGATTATTAATTACTTAGAAACTCTGTCTTTCATGGGTTTTACTCACTACACAGTACTTCCCTCTAAACAGTCATGATTTGAGGAATAACTGCTGGCACTATGAACATAGAGTCATCTAGGCAATTTTTGACTGGCCCATCAAGCTAGCGCTTCTACCTTTGACTTTTTATAGAGTAGGATAATAGGACATAAAAGAAAAATACACATTACAGGGTATCAGTGTACCCCTTCCCCAAAGAAAAGAAAATATAGAAGAGAAAATTGAAATTCCTAGAAGAAACAGGATCTGCCCTCAGTCAGACAGGAGGAATGTAGCAAAGACAAAATTTGAATCCAGGTTTTTTTATTTGTTTGCTTTTAATTCTAAAGTTTCAACCATGTCATCATGTTTTCTTTTGTTTTGTTTTCTTCTGGTTCCTTTCCTTATGTCCTATTCACTTCCTAATTCTTTTTCTAGACCCTTTTTTTCTATTTTTATCTAACTCTGGTTATACTCCAAGGCTTTGCCTTAGAATCTTTAGTTTTTACAGACAGAATACACTGTTTTGCTGCCCCACTCATATGGTACCTCCTAATACATCAATATGTCAAATTCTCAATATAATTCTTGTGAATATTGACGCATTTTGTACATATTTCAAACCTTTCTCACTTTGGTCAATGGTCTCCCTGAATTGTGGTGACTAAAGAATTATGCCCTCTTGATCAACATTTGAAACAATGATGACACTCTGAATTTAACTTTATTGTCTTCATTGTCTCCTATGTGCTAGGCTTTGCACTATGCATTGGAGCTATAAAGAGCAAATTGGGCCAATCCTTGCCCTCAGGGAGCTTGGACTTTACTAGGAATGATATAAAATATCCACATATAAATAAATATAGGATCTATACAAAATAAAAGCATAATGATGAAAAGATGCCACACTATGAGCTAGCTAATGAGGAAAGACCAGCTGAAAGGAATATAACTGAACTGAGACTTGCAAGAATGAAAGACTTCCAAAAGTAGAGATAAGGGAAGAAAGCATTCCCAGCAGAGGGGTCAGGAGAGCAGTTTTGTATAATGGCACAGAGGCAAAAGAATGGCATATTGAGCAAGGAGGACATCAAGAGACCAATCTGACTGACACAGACAGTATATGAAAGGGGAATAATGTGGGAAAGTTGGCTGTAGACAGACTGAGAAGATCTTTAAATGAAAGAGCTGAATTTGTTCTTAAGGTTCTAGGATGAGATATTCCCAGACCACTAAGAATCACAGAATCATAGATTTAGACTTAGGAAGTAACTCCTATACTAACTAGCTTTTCTAACTGGAAAAGTCCAATCAGAGCTCTGGATCTTCTGGCCAACTTCTAAGGACTTGTGGTTGTCACCAGGTGACCAGGATGATGGTAATCCGGAAGGTTAAATCTCTGCAGGTATACAATTTTCACTGAAGAATATAATGATATAATATTAATACTTATTCTCATTACTTGCTTCAGCCATTTCCACAAATATATTTTATAAAAATTGCTTCTCCTCAGTCCTTCAGAACGTTCATCCATTCTTATGGTTATCTCTAAGGATAAAATCTAAATTCTTATTATCATCCCTAACTTTTTGCTTACCTTCCTGACTTTTTAAACATGTCCCCTTTCATTTTTTTCCCCATAAGATTGAGCGTATCAGGAACTTTCACAAAGAATTTTGAGCTTTTTTTGTTTTTTGCTTTTTGTCTACATATGTCTGGCATTCAATGCTCTTTATAATCTGGCTTTACCTTGTTTATCCCATTTTATATTTCTGAATTCCCTAGCATGACTTTTTTCCTCTTAGTCCCTTCGTACACTATAATCTTCCCCATAGATCCATACTTCTGGTATGTGTCACCAAAAATATAGAGTTTCATTTGTTTTATCCAAACAAACCATTAGACCTATACTCTCTAGCCACTGACTATGACCTCATCTTCTCTTCCATTAATCAAAGATCTCTGAATTAAGCATGACTATATTAGTATAATATGTATTTGGATTGGGGGAAAGTTTAGAACTGAATTTAGGATTTCCTAAATCCACAACTAGCACTGGATCAGAGAGTCTAGGTCACCTAAGTAAGGCAGAACTTTCATTTGATGTTGTTTCTTTGTTTTCTGAAAAGGACAAAGCTTTAGGTTTTTGTTGTTGTGGTTTTTTTTATTTGTTTGTTTTGGTTTGATTTTGGCCATGTCTATAAAACCAACTTGGATTCCAGTCCTTAATAACATTAGAAAATTGTGATACCTTCTAGGGATCAGTAGGCCAATTGCCAGAAATCATATTCTAAAATTCCTGATAAGGAATGAAATACATAGTTGGCACATTAAATGTCTTCTAGTAACTTAAGGCTCACCCCAAGCTTTAAAATTAAACAAACTTCATATTCTAATTTGGAAGTTTATCACAATTAGTGTGTGTATGTGTATTCATGTCTGCATAGGTTGAAGGTTAATAGTGGTAAAATGGAACACTGAAAATGAGATGACTTAGTATTTAATTAATATCACTGGAAACTTCATTAGAGTGATATTTAGGCCCAAGAGTCAAGAGACAGATGAATATGCAGGATGAGGCATGTGAATGGGAATGTGTGATCAATCCTAATGTTGTACATTATCTTTGAAACATGAGGACTTGTTTTAGATTATTTTTCTGTTGTGACCTTTAGATTGAAAAAGGCAATTAGGCATAAAAACAAAGTGATTGCCATATTTGTTCAAAATGTGGCAGAGGCTGTAAGTACTGGGGCTCCCAGAATTCAAGAGGCAGTGGTGGCAAAGGTGTAAAATTCAGGGGATTAAGGAACTGAGCTTTATTACAAGAATAGGAAGGAAAGAAGACTTGGTTATATATGAAAAAAACCTGATTACTCACCTCAGATCTGCCACTAATGCCATGTGACCTTCAACAAGTCTCTTTATATCTCTTTTCTCCAGTTTATTTCTTTTCTTTTTTTTTTTAAGAAATGAGGATGTTAGCATAAATTATCTATGAATTCTGTCAGATTTGTGTTTTCCAGACTACAGGCCATTCACCTACAGTCTGTAGCAAACAATGGGTACCAGCCAATGTCCCCCCATCATTCCTTGGATGCAGCCTGTGCTTAATTTCAGTCAACCTCCTCTTTGGGACCCCCGGAGGCAAGAACAGCTCTATGCCCCTTGCCAGCAGGAAGCAGTTTCAGAAGGCAAGACCTTTGCCTCTTACCCCAAAAGAATTTGGGTCCCATTTGTTTGAGGGGGGAATGATAAGGATGGGAGCTAGACCCCAAAAAGGAAAAACTCTGGATTTTACCAGGCAGCCAAATCTCTGGCATTCGCCTGAGGCTATAATTCCACAACTGGCCTTTCTTTGTGGCTACACTCAGTCTCCCAGTTTGTTACCCTTAACCTCCCTATGTCCCCAGGCCACTTCCCACCCTTAATCCTACCTAAGGCTCCATTCTCCTTTGGCCACCCCTGGAGTTCTATTACCTCATAGACTACTTGGCCACTCCTAGATCCCTCCCACAATCTTTCTGTATATAAGGTCCATCTTGTCTCCATTAAGATGCTTGGATTCTTATAATCTAGCCAATGATACAATCTAGCTAATAGCTCATAGATGCTCAGATTCCCTGAGAGACTGGTTAATATGGCGAATCTTTAATAAACCTTGTTTTTGGCTGAAAGAGAAAAAAAAACAAAAGAAATGAGGATGTTGGCATAAATCATCTCTGAAATCCCTTCCAACTCTTATGATTATAAGGAAAATACCCGGGGTCATATAGCATCACTATCACTGTGTCTTGAAGCTTCCTTCCCTCAAGAGGTAAAGGACCTATATAAACAAATGCATAAAATACATAAAAAATGAATGTTACTGTTACTGTTTTTTTCTTCTCTTCTCCTCTTCTCCCTTCTCTTCTTTCTCTTCCACTTTCTTTTCTTCCACCTCTCATTGCTCCTTCTTTTCTTTCTCTTTTTTCATCTCCTTCCTTACTAGGTGTTACTAGGTGTCAGCATGTTAATAAGCCTGTATTAACTGCACACTTGCCAGACGGTATGCTAGGCTCTGATCTAGATCTAAGTTCTGATTTTATTAATTTAAATAGAGAGGTATATTTGAGAAAATTACATATCCATACTCCTACGTCTTGATTATCTCCTTCCCACTTCAATTTAGGTTCCCCTTACTTATAACTGTACATTTCACTTTTATTTTTAGTTTCAAAGGGCAAATAGATTCTGAGATGAAAGAATATTATTTCTTGTAAATTTTCCATTTTTTTTCAGCAATAGACTCACAGTTTTAGTACATTATTGTACTTCTGTACTTCACAATTAGATACACAAATACACACACACACACACACACACATTTCTCTACTCTGTCAGACTGGATCCATTCTTGTCCTGTGTCCTAGTAGGTCTGCCATTGTATGATGCATTTTATACAAGTGGGCAGAGAGAAAAAAAAAATTTGTGGAGTTATTTCTTTAATTTTGAATACTAACCAGAAACCAATAGCATCATAGAATATTTGAGCTTGGAAGGGATCTTACAGGCCTATTCTCACTTTTCATATTTTTTTTAACAAGTGTCTTCTTGTTTTCAGAACCCTCTTCCCAAAAATGATACCAAGCTAGTTTAAAAATATAAGTATTTGACCCGCATAGCTTTACTAAAAGCAATTTAATGGAGATTAGCCAGTTTCAGAGAAAAACATGTATCCAATATTATGAAAAAATATAAAAAGACATTTAGGTTGATGTAGTTGACTATATAATCAACAGATCAATGTTTTCTAAGACTAAATCTGTTGAAAATTAGACCTTTGTTACCTTAGAATGTGAAACATGAATGCAAGTTGAGTTAAATCAACAAGTATTTATTAAGTAACTACTATGTGTCAGGTGATAGACTAAGGACTGGAAATGCAAAAACAAAACAACAAAACTTTCAAGGAACTCATGGTCTAATGCATGAACTTCCCATTATTACAATCCGCTCTATACTGTTTACAGGTATATGTTATTTCATAATTTGAAACATCATTGTCAAAAATAGAATGGATTGAGTGAGAAGTCAGGAAGACTTGGACTCCACTTGTATCTCTGTCATATACTATGTGACCATGGGCAAGTTCCTTAAAACTGTGAATTTCAATTCCCTCATCTGTAAAGGGAGGATGATAACACTGAAACACCTATATTAACTACATCTCATGGTTTCTATGAGAGTCAAATGAGGTTATTCTCATAAAAGACTTTACAAATTCATATATATGCATTTATATTTGCATTATGCCCACAAGTGTATATATATATATATATATATATATGTATACACATGTATATATACATATGTGTGTATAAATACACACACACACACATATATATATATATATATATGTAAGCATATATGTATCCTATTATTTTACATCATCATCTTTTTCAACAGGATTTAGATAGAACCCTGGGGAAATTCATTATTCTTACATTATTTCAATTTTAATATTATATATACTGTGACACAGGTAAATAAAATACTTGCCCTTTGATATTAAGTAAAACTATTAGAATATAAAGTCATACTTTTCAGGATCATTGAAAGCGATCTTTGGAGCATTTTAGTAGCAGACAGAATGAAAGAGTTAATGTATGCCTCATCCTTTTGACACATGCTTTTCTTTTTCTCTAAGTGTCTTTATTTTGAAAATATTTCATTTTGTTAGATTGTGAGCTCCTAAAGGGTAAGGACTGTCTTTTGTTTGTACCAGCAGTGCATAGCACAGTGCCTGGTACAGAGTAGGCACTTAATAAATGCTTGTTGTCAATGTAACTTGAAAATTATGCATATTTGGGATAACCATATCTATTAAAAATGTTGTTGAGTGTTTTTAAAAGTTGTTATTATTGTTGTTATTATTAGTAACAACAGATTGCTATCATTTCCAATTCCAGACTGGTTCCAGGGCAGTCTATTGGTTAAGTTCTCCAGTACAGTTAAAAGTCTGTATTTGTATTATGTGGGTAATTTTCATTTAGAGCAGATCATTATCACCTCATGCCCAGACCATTGCAGTAACAGGTGGTTTGGTCACCCTTCCTCACATCTCGCCCCACTTCAGTCTATTCTCCACGCTGTTTTCGGTTATTATCCTTAAGCACAGGTCTGACCATGTCATCCCTGCTACCACAACCATTCACTGAACCCCACTGGCTCCTTGTTATCTCCAGAATCAGATTTGGCATCTTCTATTTAACTTTCCAGCTCCTTCCTAACCTGGCTCCCTCCTACCTTCTCAGTCTTGTTACACCTTGCTCTCTGCAAAGTTTACAATCTCATGACAGAGGCTTTTTTGTTGTTCTTTGAACAGGATACGCTGCCTATCAAGTCATTCCCTTTTCTCTGGTTGCCTGCCGTGGACTGTTTGCAATGCTTTCCTGCTTTACCTCCACCTCCTGGCTTCCCTGGCTTCCCTCAAGATTCAGCTGAATTCATACTTTCTGCAAAAAGCCTTTCCCAGTCTCCCTTTTCTCTACTCTCATTCATACTGTTAGAATCTCTCCTCTGAGATTACTTAATTGTTAACACACTGCCTACCCATATTAAACATTTAATAAATGATTTTTGATTGACCATTGTGGTGCAGTGAATAGAATTCTGGGCCTGCACTTTGGAATACTTGAGTTCAAATCCAGCCTTGAATACTTATTAGTTGTGTCACCTTGGGTAAGTCACTTAACCCTGTTTTCCTCATTTTCATCATCTATAAAATAAGCTGGAGAAGGAAATGAGAAACCATTCCAGTATCTTTGCTGAGAAAATAACAAAAGGAGTCATGAAGATTCAAATATAACTGGAAAATGACTGAACATCTGATGACTGAATTCTAGCCAGATCATGTCTTGCTAGTATTATGGGTGTCATTTATTTCAGAACTTGCAGTGAGGTCTTATATAGTTTTTACCATTCATGTATATAATCTACATTGCTCATTAAATTCAAATTCGTATTCCTTCTATAACTTCTGGGGGCAATGATTTGGTCCTCAGCTGTCTCAGTTTCACCAAAAATACGTATCGCTCAGTCATTTATATGCTGCTATTTTGTTGGCATTTTTGTGATTGAGTTTGTGTATGTCACTCGTGAAGAGGTTTTTTCTTTTAGGTTTTTTTTTCATTCTTGGGATTTTGTTAATTTAATTTAGAAATAAATCACATATTACTGTTATTATCATTTTTATCAATTACATACTGTTTTGCGTCACTTTTGAAAGTAGCAGTGGTCTCTCCTGAAAAGACAGCATGGTCTTTGTGCTGAAGGGACTATGGCTTCTTCAATTCCTGGAACAGCACTGGGTTTATAGCCTGTACTTAATGACAGTTTATTGATTACCTACTGGAATTTAAAAAAAGAACAATTTTCACATGAAAAGCTGCACACTTAAAAAAAGCCTCCAATTGACAGAATTTTTATGTTTTTATGTTTCAACCAAAGTAAAATGGAATACATTCATTTTTATATAACACCTTTCAAATTCCGTTTTCTGAGGCATTTTATCTATATAAAATGTGGCTGCCTTTGTTGCTTTTTCTTGGGAGGAGTGAAAAGATTCTCTCCCTAAGTGCTATCTTAATCTTCCCATGCTCAGCAGCCCTGTCAGCTTCTCAATTCTGGGTGTTACTAGGGCTCTGAGTTATCATCGCATGAATCAGGTGAGAGGAAAAACAAACCAGGGCTATGTTTTGTCTTCTTTTATCAATCCAACCATGGGAATAGACTGGATTGAAAACAGTTGCAAGGATCATTACCTCAAAGGTGGAAAAATTCCGACTGCAAGTTCACGTGGAGTGCCTTTCTCCACCAGACGACAAGGAGAATTGGAGAGAGCCACGGAAGCCAGCGCTGGAGAGCTAAATTTGACCTTGGCCAATATCCCTGCTTTCTCTTTCTTTTATAATTTTAAGGATCTACTAGTTAATTTAATGTCATGCAGACATACAGAAACTCCACTAACCATATTATAATTGCTAAATAATTGAATTTTTTCTGGTTTGTATTTTTTATACAATTGTAAATGCATTTGATGTTTTCCCTGGTAGAGTATGAGCTCTTTTGAAGAATACTTCCATCCTTTATATTTCTAGCTCCACTAACCAATGCAGTGCTTGGCATGGTAGGTATTTAATAAATGCTTGGTGGCTGATTGATTCTATGTAACAAAGCTCTGTAATTTTGTTTAGGCAGGAACTCCACAGACGAGAATGGCCAATATAATACTTTAAAAAGTTATGTACTCCCAATTTCAGGCCTTTTCCCTGCCTGTTCCCTTTGCTTGGAACTCTTTCCCTCTTTATCTCTGCCTCCTGGCTTCTCTGGCTTCCTTCAGTTTCAGCTGAAATCCCATCTTCTGCAAGAAGCCTTTACAAATCCCCATAATGTTAATGCTTTTGCCTTTTATCTATCTATCTATCTATCTATCTATCTGTCTGTCTGTCTGTCTGTCTGTCTGTCTGTCTGTCTCTGTCTGTCTATCTATGCATATATACGTTTCTGTATGTATATGTGATATACATACATAGTACACATATACATGCATATACAAGTGTATATACACATACATATAATTGCTTCTCTATGTCTCTGTGTATGTGTCTCTTTCAGTCTCTCTCTCTGTGTCTGTCTTTCTCTGGCACTGTTTCTTTGACTATGTCTTTCATTCTCTCTCTCTCTCTGTCTCTGTCTATATGTGTGAGTCTCTAAGTCTGTATGTAATTGCTTGCAAATTGCCTTCCCCCATCAGAGTATAAGCTCTTTAAGAGAATAGGGACTCTGTAAGATCTGGAATTCTCCTGTCATTGGAACCCTGTACCTCCCCCATAAGCACAGAGTGTTCTTTTGATAACAAAGGAAGAGGCCAAGTATCTCTAGATTGATTATAGGTAGTTTAATCAATCATTATGAATACTTACAAACAGGGACAACCTTTGGTCTGGAACAAAGGCCATTTAGTGGATCCCCACAAAGAACCACCAAAATCCCCATGGTAATTATAGAAAACAGACAAAGGGAGGAGGAGCTAGAGAATACATGACTTCTGATTGGTGGATATGTTTGGTTTTCCGCTTGGTAATGAGCTTGGGTGTTAGGGCAATATTATGCCCAAACATGAATTTGTATGCTGACTATGTACCAGTCACATATGGGTCATGATGGTCTTGTTGTGGCTTTCATAGGTCATAATATGTAAGTTTTGACTCAGTACTAAACTACGATTCAGAATCTAAGTTATGATTTGTTAACGGGTCACCATATTTGGGCTCCCATCTTTAAGAGAGTTTAAGTTTTTATGGCTTTTCACTTATTACTGTATTTTATGACTTTTCTCCAATTGGACCCCACAGACTCTCACCCTTCTTTATATTCTAAGGAATTAACCCAGTGATTGGCATATAACATGTATTTTAAAAAATGCAAGTTGATTGATTGACTGACTGATTGAAAATAAGTCTAGGAAGCTGCATGAGGCTCAGAGTTTAAATGACTTGACTATGGTCCAAAAACTAGGTGTCAGAGGGGAGATTTAAACTTATTTCTTCCAGAAAAAATCCAAAATCTCTCCACTGTGAAATGCTGTTTCTATCTTTGAGGAAAGTGTTTTTTTTTTCTCTGTTTTTTAAAAAATACATAGTGATTTTTATTGTCTTTTTAGGATTATTTTCCTTTCCAGGTTATCCTTCTTCTCTTACTGAGAGAAACAAGCCTTGGAAAATAAAAATTTTTAAAAAAAGGAAAAAAAGTGAAAAAAGATAACTAACACATCAATTCATTCTGAAAGTCTTTGTACATCCTAGTCACTCACATAGAAGGGGGGGGAGGTGTATTTTTATGTCATCTTCCATGTCAAGCTTGGTCACTATAATTGCAAGGTAGCAGGTTTCCATTTTTTTTTATTGTTCTTTCTATTAGCATTCTCTCTCTGGCTTGCATATACATATGCATATATGCATACATACATATTTAAACCACAAATATTTTGGAATAAGTTGTGCTTTCTTATTTTATATGGTATCAAAATTAATAGCACGGAAGTTGGATGGCATTTTCAGCAGAGTGAAGGTATAAGAATCAGGAAGTTCAAATTTGACCTTACTTATTCACTATGTTATACTAGGCAAGCCATATGATTTCTTTATGCATCACACAATTTTCTACAAAGTCATGGCTTGATGGGGATCTATTTTTATGGAGGGTGCTGACATATACACATATGCACGCATATTTGTGTATATGTCTATGTGTAGATCCATGTGTGTGCATGTATGTATTTTGTTGCGGTTGCTCAGTTGTTTCAGTGGTGTCCATAGCCAACACTTCATGAACCTATTGAGGGTTTTCTTGATGAAGTTACTGGAATGGTTTGACATTTCCTTCTCCAGTTCATTTTACAGATGAGGAAACTGAGGTAAGCAGAGTTAAGCCATTTGTCTAGTGTCATAGAAGCTAGTAAGTTTCTAAGACTGGATTTGAACACACACGTACATAAATATACACATAGATGTATGTGCATGTGAATGTATATATATGAATGTATGTGTGTGTGTATATATATATATATATATATATAAAGTACTCACATATACACACATATGGACATGTTTATGTATGCATGTATGTATATATGGGTATATATAAAAAACCACACAATTATTTATATATATATATATATATATATTATATGTATATATTGTATATGTGTTTTGCATATGCATATGTGTATGTGTATTTGCCTACCAGCAGGATCTCTGAGTCAGTGCATTTCAGTTACTTTTTAATCAAAGTTCCAAAGTCCTTTCTAACATGCTTGGTCCAATTTAATTGTTTCATCAACTATTAATTAGCTGTCCTTTAGACAACCCTCCTATATTTGCTATTCTCATCTTTGGTCCTCTTTACCATTTTCTTCAGTGTAAGTTGAACTTCAAATTTATTTGGATTTGCTTTCCTCTTATTAGTGTTTTGGAGAAATCTTTCTTCTGTTGTTATGATAATTTCTGTATTTAAATATTGCATTTTAAAGGGAACTTCCAACAGGGTCAGTACCTTTCACAATACA
Source organism: Phascolarctos cinereus (assembly GCF_003287225.1). Taxonomy (NCBI): domain Eukaryota; kingdom Metazoa; phylum Chordata; class Mammalia; order Diprotodontia; family Phascolarctidae; genus Phascolarctos; species Phascolarctos cinereus. The sequence continues at coordinate 24,739,364 of NW_027556180.1, forward strand.
GATCTCTACCAATTTATGAATTTGTAGGAAGTTGTATGAGGCACATAGAGGTTATATGGCTTGCCTAGGGTTACACAGTAAGTGGCTGAGGTCAAATTTGAACTTCAGCCTCCTGCCCCATCATTCTATTGAAAATACCATTCATTGTCTTTACTTTATATTTGATATCATGTAAAATAAGAAAGCACAACTTATTCCAAAATCAAAATGTATTAAAGTCCACTTAAAATTTAATAAGGCAATGAAGTTTTGCTTTTTTTTTACTTCACATATAATTAGACTTGCAGTAGTTACATAATTAAAATTGCACTGTTTCTTCCATTTTTCCTCCCCCAACCCTGCAGAGATAACAAATAGACACTCCTCAGACTTCAGAAATTCCTTCGTGTCAGGCAAGTCACTTTCCCCTAGTCTCCCACTGCATTACTGTCTTCTGATCTTACAGGGAATCCCATTCAGTATGCAAAATAAGGTCGTGGGAGACCTTGTGTGTTTCAAGTTTTGTATTGCCCTTAGAGTTCTACTTAGGTCATGTCAGGAAAACAGAGCAAAGCAATATGTCTACAGTATATACCTTGTCCTTAGAAAACCAGACAGTTCTGGTCACATTTCTTAAATTTCCATTACTAAAAAGTTTTGTCCTGTATAGACTTGAGCTTGGTATTTAATTTCCTTGCTTCCTGGGAAGGAAATACAACATAAAAATATTTGACTTGTAGTAGGGAAAAGTTGGACTCCATCCTGCTTCCATTCACTTGTGAGCTGTGTGATGATAGCCAGTCATTTCATGTCTCTGAGTCTGAGCGTCCTCAGCTGCAAAATGAGGTAACGTTCATAACACCTTAAAAAGCTTGTATAAAGATCAAATGGTAACATGATCACTAACTGCAAGGCTCTATGTGTTAGTTATGTTGATGGTTACTTTCTTCTGGGCAGACCCTTGGCAAAATTGTGATGTAATCAATATTTCACTTCTAGGAACTGTCCACTTCTGAAGCCAGCCATTCTTATCCACTCCCTATGTCTCCCTCTTCAGAAACTCAGTTTTTGTACACTAATCACTCAAGTAGTAAACATTCATGTGTTTTTAGTATATGTTTGCCCCTGTGCTAAGCACTAGGGATACTAAAGAAAAACAAGAAGGCAAAGGAAAGATTGTACCTGCCCTCAGACTGCCTAAGGAGTATCCTCACAATGGGGCACTTGAGAAGTAGCTTTGGAGATGGGGTTATGGGAAGAAATTTGAGTTTATTAGAGGAATCAGGCCATGTAATTTAACTCCTAGAAGCCTCAGTTTTGTTTTCTGTTAAATGGTGATAATTCCATTTATAGTACATCCCTCACAGTATTGATTGTGAAGATCCAATCAGATTACATGGGGAAAACCATTTGTAAATCTTAAATATCAGCTGTTATTGGTATACTAGGGAAGTGAGGTGGTGCGGTGGATAGAGTGTTGGGTCTGGAGTTTTCCTGAGTTCAAATCGGGCCTCAGACACTTACTTACTAAGTGTGTGACCCTGGGCAAGTCAATGAACCCTAGTTTGCCTCAGTTTCCTCATCTGTACAATGATCTGGAGAAGGAAATGGTCAACCACTCCAATGTCTACCAAGAAACCTCCAGATGTGGTCGTTGAGAGTCAGACATGACTGAACAACAACATTGGGATATTGGGAATACAGATGTTTGAGGGTCATCAAGTGCTATTTAAATGACAGGTTGTTCTTATCTGTATGTTTTTATATGATTGTTTCTTTTGTGCTCCTTTTTGCTTCTTTAGCTAGACTAAAAGCACATAGAGGGCAGTGTCCATCTCATTGATTTTTTTTTTGGTTTGTTTTTTCATAGACTGAGCACTTCCCAGCACACTGCTTGATGAGAATTTTTTTTTTAAATAATGACATGGCACATGCGAATTAATGCCAATGTCATGAGCTTCTTTTTCTCTTTTATTTTTTGTTTCTTTTTTTGTCAATTAATACATATTTATTTTCTTTCCCTCCCTTCTCCTTACACTGGGAAAAAAGATAAACAAAACCAGCATAATAAATATGTATAGGAGACAGAGTTTCATTGACCACATTGACCATGTTTAATAATGCATTTCCCCTTTTTCACATTGAGATAATAAATCCTCTGCCAGGAAATGGGCAACATTCTTCAACATCAGTACTTGAATGAATGAATGAATGAATGAATGAATGAAGCATTTATAAAGTACTTACTATGTTCAATGCATTATGTTAAGTGTTAGAGATACAGATTAAAAAAAGTAACATAGTCTCTGCTCTCAAGAAGTTGGCCATTGTATTGATTAGAGTTCTTCAATTTTTTAAAGCTGTCATTTTTTTTAAACAGTGCTATTGTTCTTATAGAGATTGTTTTCCTGATTGTGCTCACTTTACTCTATAATCAATTGATTTTTAAAGTCTTCTTTGGCTTCCTTTTACTTGTTCTTACCTTGAAATGTCAGATGAGTATTCCATTGCATTCATACAGGACAGCTAGGTGTCCTATGCTCACATAGGCCTGGAGTGAGGAAGATTTGAGTTTAAATCTGGCCTCAGATAATCTGCTTAACATCTGTGTGACTCCGGGCAAATCATTGAACCCTGTTTGTCTCAGTTTCCTCATCTGTAAGATGAGCTGAAAAAGGAAATGGTAAAACACTACAGTATCTTTGCAAGAAAATCCCAAATGGGATCACAAAGAGTCAGACACTATTGAAATGACTGAAAAACACCAACACATTCATACATCATAATCTGTTCTACCATTACTCAATTGATAAATACCCCCTTAGTTTCAAGTTTTTGCCATAGCAGAAACGAGCTGCAATAAATATTTTTGTATGTATAGAACTTTTTCCTTTCCTTCAACTCCTTAGGGGTAAAGGGCTAGTAAAGGTATAAAGGTTTAAAAAGTATCAAAAGGGACAAATGGAAAGGAAAACCCTATGCCTTCCAGATAAATACCAGCCATGGCCTTTTTCAAGGTCATTAGCTGTGGTTTGCCCAGAACAGTCCATCAAAATAAATAGCTCTGGTTATAACTTGACCAGGTAAGGGAAACACAGAGAAGTCAGGTCATTTCTTTGATGAGAGAGAGAAAGTATTTGACATATATTCTGTTAGATTCTGTCAGGGAACATTATTTGTGTGAAATCTTTGATAATCATTCCTACTTAGGGCATCACAGCCCTAGTGTACCAACTGAATCATAAGCTCTCAGAATCAGAATTTTAGAGCTTGAAGAGACTGTTCAATCTCATCATTTTAAAAAGTAGGAAACTGATGTGATAGGATCTGAGGTCTTAATATCACAGATTTAAAGACTGAAGGAATTTCATAGGCCATCTAATCTAAGATCTTCAATTCATAAAGAAGGAAACTGAAGCCCAGAGATGTTCAGTGACTTGCCCAAGGTCATATAAGCAGTGAACAGCAGAGACAGGGTGCCTGATGAGGTTCTCTGAGTCCAAATTCAACTGACTTTTTTAATTGACCACTTTCCTCACCTACTGCCCTTCCAAGGCATTGGACGAATATCTAGGATGACTTCTGGTTTATGAAGAGCAAAGAGCCCTAAATCTGTCTAAGAATATGATGTAGGATGTCTGATATAAAGAGCCTTGGCTCTAGAGTCAGAGAATCTGGGCTCAAACTTCACCTGAAATTATTTGCACTTGTGGGACCCCAGGCAAGTCACGTGGTCTTTCTAATCCTCAGTATCTTTCTTGACAAAGTGAAGAGGCTGAACCAGACGGTCTTGCTTTCTTTTAGTTGCCATTCTGTCGTCCTCATCCTAAGATTCTGAAGTCTATAACATGAAAGCGGGAGGAGAACCCTGCACCTTCCAAACCCAACCATCTGCATTTGCCAAGCTCTTAGCCAGCCACAATTTCTCTACCCTCAGAAATCTGCTCTTTTCTTTTTCCAATTATGTCAACCATTCAATTTATTGAAACCAATGACCTGCATACTATTCTGCCTTTTGTGGAGGATTTAACCTGACAAAGCAGCAAATCGCTCGCATTTGGAGCTCAGAAAAAACGTAAGAGCCAATTGTTTTCTTTAGCGCAGCCAGCACGACATACTTCCCCCTTAATTAAGTTCTCAGACGTCGCCTGATTCCACATTAGAACAGTGATGTTTGCAAACTGAACAAATGGATCAGCTGGCACCGGCCATCATAATATACTGTCGGCTAAGCTCCAGTTTGGCAATAAGCCCGAGGCATTGCAAGTGGGCCCTCCGTATATGTAGATGCAAAACTGCTGATTAAAATAAAGAGTGAAAAGGAAGCTGGCCGGCAGCTTTGTTCCCCTTTGTTTTTGGTTTGAGTGAGGGGCGGGATGGATTGTTAGGGTTCAGTTGTCATCCTCCCCCCCTACAAGTGAGAAAACAAAACCAGACAAGGCCTTAGTATCCTTCGTGCTGTACAGATGATGGCAAAATTGCGTCTTCGTTTTCTTCTCTATCGATCTTTATTCAGCCTTATGGTCCCTTTGTGTTAAAAGTAGCATTTCCACACCAAAGACATGTTTTTCTGTATTTTTCTGTTTTTTTTTCTTTATTTCTCCAGTAAACACATGGAGGCTAATTTTCTTAATTAAAATCAGTAATTAGTTCAAGGTGAACCAGCCCTGCCTCGTTAAAGGAAACTCACAGCTGCCGTTCAGGAGAAATCAGAGAAGCACAAGTGGGAGGAATGAGAAGAAATTACTTGGTTAGAAGAATGGGGAAAGGATCTGGCTCCCAAGTTGACTCTGGGTCTATACGTGAGAGCCTCTAATGGAAGCCTGGATCCATTTCCTGTGGTTACTGCTTCAGGAGGAAGTCAGAGAACCCTTCTGAGTTGATCCACAGACTAGGAAAATGTCACTGACCCTGGAGTTAGGAAGACCTGAGTTCAAATTCTGCCTCAGATGTTTGGTAGCTGTGTTATCCTGGGTAAGTCACTTAACATCTCTAGACTGTAGTTTCCTTATCCCTGAAAAGAGATGGTTGGACTTGAGCTCTGAAGTCCCTTCCAGTTCTAAATCCATTGGATTGTGATTCTGTGACCTGTGGTTGGGCGTGTGGGTGCTTAGCTACACCCCCTTCCCCCACCTCCAACATATAATATCTTCCATAAGGCTTTTGATGCTGAGTCCTAGAGGTGTTGTTTTTGTAACCCTCCCAGGAGAAGGTTGTGATGCAAAACTCTCTGGTCAAATGGGCCTTTTCCAGGTGAAGGGGGGAGGTGCTACAGGGTATGAGAGGAATCACCACGCCTTGGTCTTAGTACACGGGTATGGCACAATCAGCTACCTCAGGCCCATGAGAGAATAGGACAGAAGAGCAATGGCTAGCCGTGGGCTGTCCCTCCAGTGCCGCTGATGAGGAGGGAGGCAGGATCAGACTCCCTACTACTGCTGTGGGGCAAGCTATGGAATACATGAGTAAGGGAAGTCTTCCCCTTCTAACATCAGTGGGAAGTAGGAGGTTTGTGTAGGTCCTTAATCTATTTTATCTCTGAAAAAGTGAAGTTGTTCCCTAAGGGAACAAGGAGAGTGGAGAGGGTCACAGTTTCTGAAATACATGTAATTGCTATTTATGTATTATTTCTCCTTTTAGCTAGCTTTATGACTCTGGACAAGTCAGTTAACCTCACTAGGCCTCATTTTCCTCACCTTTACAATGGGGCACTATACATATATCACAGAGTGTGGCTGAAATGTGAAAAATGTGGGTTAAACACTGTGAATACTTTAATGGGATGGATTCTAGGAATCTCTGAAGTAGCTGATAGAGAGCTGGAAACACCTAGAGACAGGGTAGCAGGGTGGTATAGAGATAGCAAAGGGCTGAATTCAAGCCCTGCCTCTGACCCATCCTGACTGTGTGACCAGCCCAAATCAGCTAGCCTGGCAGAGTCTGTATCATCAAGCAGGTGCTGGACTGTTTTAGCAGCATGAGGTTCCTCCTCATAACTTCATAATAATAATGAAATCAGATCCCATTAAAAAGAAAAAGGAAGGCAAAAGTCAGTTAGCTAGATGAGTTATTATTAAAGAATCAACATTATTAACAGTAGATCAATATTATTTTAGCATCATATCCATATTTAGCAACATATCCAGAGGCAATCTTGAATATTGGGTAGAGGGCTGGCCTCAGAGTCAGGATGTCCTGTGTTTAAGACCTACACCTTCATACTCGCCATATATCTCTGGGTAAATCATTTCATCTCTCACTTTCTTAGGTAATTCCCTAATTTTATCAAGTTGTGACATTAAAATAAAAGCAATAATTTCAAGGATAAGATCCTTAAGTGAAATTAGTTGTCCCACTGATTTTAAACTTGTGAAATTGATTATTGTTGGTTTAGTTTTCTTTGGTTTCTTCTCATGTGAGTTTCCTTTGATGTTTTCTTTGGACATCAGATTTTTCTCAAGCATGTGTGCTGATGGAAGCTTTCTCTGCTTTATAAATTCAGCCTTGCTAGGAGTGTTATCTTGAATTTAGAACATAGGAAAAGAGTTCAGGTTGCACAAATCTCTCTTGCTACAAGTGATATTACCAAGGTACTGAGAGCATAAATGACTTGCCTAGGGTCATACATATAGTAACAATCCACATTCTAACTTTGACTTGAGTCATTACACCTGTTCCCTCTGCTTCCAGGGAGTGGAACCACAGTTAATGGGTCTAAGTTTTAGAGGAAAACATAGACAATGTCTGGGAAGCTCTCTAACCATGAGAGCAATCCTAAATTGGGGTGTTCTTCCAAGATCCCCCTACTAAGAGGTGCCTCAAGCAAAGGCAATGAGGGAGAATTATTCTTCAGATATGTAATAGTAGAGATTCTTTTGCATGGAATCCTAGTTTGGGCATCCTTTGAATTAAAAAATAAATTATAAACATATGCATATATGTGTGGTATGTGTATACCATATTTCATATAATTGATTTCCTTTCTAATCCTATATATTTTATTTTATGTATTTAAAAACATGATTTTGAGAAGGGGTCCATAAGTTTCATCAGATGATTAAAGGGGGCTTTTATGCCCCCCTCAAAAAAAAGTTAAGAATTCCTATGTCAGTTGGATTTGGATGGCTGTTGAGGTCTTTCCAATGTGAAACATTCTGTGATTCCTCAATTTTAAGATTGCCAAGTATGCTCTTGCCATGGCCCTTCTGTTGCCTCCTAGGTCACAAGCTCAGAGCTAAGTGAAAAGATAAACACACAAGTCACCACCTGCTTCAGTCACTCTAAGTGCTCATTTTTAGGCTTTACTTGAATAAATTTACTATTCTTGCTCCAGAAACTTAAATCTCTCTCTGCCTTTGTTGATCTAAAACTGAAGTGGTGAATCTCCTAATGTGATAACATGGTCTACCCTTTTGTTCTTCCCCCACTCTATGGTGATTTTTTCCTATGGTGATTTGTTTTCCTATGATGATCTCTATGCGGACCAAAACTTCCATTACCATAGCAACTTGCTGCTGATTGCTCTTTTTAGCTAAGCCACCCTTACCTTTTTCTCCTACCTAACATCAATAGACCATCATCATTTTAGCTATTTCTATGCCTTAAGTGTCTGCTCTACAGTGAACCTCTAAAATTCTATTAACTGAACTTGACTTTGAAAAGAGGAAAAATCTCTTTTGAACAATGTGCAACTTAATTCAAACATAAAAGGACCTGTGACACACACACACAATAATCTCTTAATGTATCTGCTTGCTCTTTATGTAACCAATTAATAAAAATCATTTCTTAAATGCTTAATTTACTAAAAGTACTGTGTTTAAATATGGTAGCGGTGTTTACATTGGATTGTTTTCAGGTAGAGTGGTATCAATGATTTTGAGAAACAGCAATTGAAATCCATAATATTTCTTCAATTACCAGTCTGGAAGGGTATTTTGCAGGAGGAAAAAGAAAAGTCTTATAAATTCAAAGTGCCGCAGCATCGTGAATATCCATATTAGAATCCCACTTCTCAAACTTACCAGATGTGAGATGATAGACTCCCTGAAGTTTAATTTTCTCATCTCTCAAATGGGGCTAAAGACATCTTTATTACCTGTGTCACAGTTTTCTCATGCATTTATTCCCACATGTACATAAATACATGTATCACATATAAAAAATAAAATGCATATATATACATATATACGTATGTATGGTATTTGTATGCTTTGGGTATTTTATGTATGCATTTATACATACATATTATAATATACAATACATATATGTAATGATTGAGAGATAGGTCATAGATGTGTTATTTTGCATTTTTTGAAAGGGAGAGTAGTTTAGACCTGTGATTACATTGGTATCAGAGTTCTGTCTAACAAAACCAGTTAACAAATGTTTTACAAACTTACAGTCTTCGAAAGTTTCCTAGGGTGCTGGGGGGCAGGGAGTGGGGGGCAGGTATTAAGGGTCTTACTCAGGTTTTCCCAAGCAGTCTGTGTCACACACTGTTGGTAAGGCCAGGTCTTTCTGACTCCAGGGCAAGCTCTCTATCAACTCTGTTACATTGACTCACAATGTGATATGATATCTGTTATAAATCTAATGTAATAATCTAAATGTGAAACTTGATTATGCTTATTGACAGGGAGAGGCAATATAGCAAAATGAATAAGAATCTATTCTTGGAGTTACAAAAACTGGATTTCAAGTCGAGCCTTGGATACCTATTTGCTAAGTGCCCAACCCTGGGCAAATTGCTCAAATTCTCAATAAACTAGAAAACTGGGACATAAATAAAATAAAATAATAAAATATAAACCATTGATACAATATGAATTAGAGAACTGTTGAAGGATTATTAAAATTACATCCTAGCTGGCCTGAATTCTACAATTCCTGCCTCCTACAATTTATCTTACATACTAGTTCAACAAATCTACTAGATGAGGTCTCAGCTGCCATTTCTGCACTGTATAATCTGACTCCACATGACCTCTCTTGCCTTGTTACCCTCAATTCTCCTCTCCTCTCCAATTTCACTTAGACTAGCCATTTCACTATCTCATGAATACCCCATGCACAATTCCCATTTCTCTGCCATAACTTAAATTATTTCACACTCTTTCTCTCTCCTCCAACTATAATTGTCCCATCTTTTGTCAAATTCTAGTCAAATTCCAACTTCCATGTCATCCTTTTTGAATATTTTAGATCTGTAATAAGTTATAAGTAATGCTGGATCAGGTTGGAGAAATCAATTGAGAAGTTCAGCATTGGGCATAGGAATTAGCAGCTGTTTCCAATAACCCTAAGGCATGTATTAACTTCCCCATCCTACCATTTCTTTACCCTGAATCATAAGGCAACAGAGAAACTGGATATCAAAACAAGTAAAACATTGTACTCCCTACAGTTTTTCCAGTAAAAAGTTACAGATTCATCGTAAAGTCAGAGAAGCAGAAGCAATAGAGTATTGTTAGGAGGGATAATAAATAAACTATTGTCATGGTGGAGCAAAGTACATCCCTGGATTTCCCTTTCTATCACAAATTCCTTGATACTTTCCTTCATAGTTCACATCAATTCTTCATTAACAAATAGTTCTCTCTGTGAGTAAGCCTCAGCTGTCCATGTTCATTTTTCCAACTTTGGAGGATTAGTCATAAAGGCAAGCCAAGAAATTATTGGCTACTGTGCTTTTGGAGAAGTGGGGAGGAAAAAGGAGGGAGGGGTAGGTCTAGGAGATATCTAGATAATTAAAGTCTACCATAATGACTGAATAATATATCTCTGCAAGACTTTTGACATGTTTTCTCTATTTTTCTGTCCAAGTAGTCTATGGAATTGTCTGCTGATATTAGTTTACTTGTAATACACATGTTGATCTTCACCCAAATTCCTTGATGAGAAAATTGTTAGTTGTAACTCTACTGCAGAACTTAGCCCCAAAATAAGACCTAATAGATACATAATGAATTGTTTTGGATTAGTTATTGATTTTATTTGTATTAATGGAGCAATTGAAGTTGTGTCTCTACTTTCTGGGTATGTTTTTTAATTTTTCATATATATGTGTATATTATATATTTATGTGTGTATATATATGCATATATATGCATATATATACATATATGTGTATTTGTATGTATACATATGTATACATATATACATATGTATACATACATATGTATATATACATATACATGTGTATATATGTGTGTGTGTGTATATATATATATATATACGTATATATATATATATATGTATATATATACACGTATATATATATGTATATACATATATATACGTATATATGTATATACATATATATACGTGTATATATATGTATATACATATATACGTATATATATATGTATATACATATATATATATACGTGTATATATATATATATATATATATATATATATATATATATATATATATATGTTAGATCACTTAGTGGGGGAAACAAATAGATTTCCACACATACACACACTATTAACTCTATATTCCAGTTGTAATTTCTGGATTCCTAAAGGCCCGATTCAATAAAAGAAAACACTTATTATTTTCTTCCCAAACTCTTTGTAGCCAACTACCTAGGGTTCTTTATGAACTCCCTAGGACTTGGGAATCAAATTAAAGCATCATTTAAAAATATGCCTGGTGTCCATTCTAATTTATAGAACCACTGTCCCAGCATCCAAGGAATAAATATTTTGCAGACATAATGATACATTTTTTTAATCTTAAAAAAGAAAAACCTTGCTCAGCAATTGGTGTTTGTCTGACTGCAGTCACAACATCAATGGCCATAAAGTTGCACCTTTTAAATAGGCTGGTATGTGGAGTTTAGGAAATAAGGAAAAACAACAGAATGAGAGACTTCCGCTTAATGGCAACAAATAGCCTCTCCAGACCTTAGTTACCTATGTCATTTATATGACCAGCTGACTAAGCTCGGAAATCTGAGTGGGAGTTCTAGTTTAGCCACGTATTGTTGCAGAAAAGCCCACTTCACTAGCTTACAGACTAGGGGCTAGGAAGAATGTGGCTGAGTACATTACAATTTTGATTATCACTAGCACTCTCAGGCTCTTGAGGGAAGAATAAAATGTAATTATTAGAAAATATCACACTTGAAATGTACAAGTTAGCTTTCAAATTCAAAGTCTGAGTCTGAAAATGAGGTTTAACTATTTTTACTCAGAGCTCATCAGAGGCCATGCATCAGCAAACCAAATAAATTCCTGTGACTCACACAACCTTAAATGTGCAAGTAACTCTGTATGAATATTTGTATTACCTGACGACTCATCTCTGTGTAAAAGTATTCATGCTTTGTTGTTAAATACTTCAAAGCCTACTACCAGAGAATGCGAGAGGTCAATACAAGATACAATATTTGTACAATTGTTATCATTGGGGAACTTATAACATCCACAAAGCTATGCTGAAACTGTTACTTTGCATACAATTTTTAGAATTTGAGATCACTGTGGTTTTATATTTCATTTTAATATGTTTAATTGATGCTTCTTTTAAAGTATATCCATAAATTTTTAATGAAACCTCCCCTGCAGCAAATGAAAAGAAAGCAACAGTATGCGTTCATCTAGTCAATCAACAAATATTTTAAAAATACTATGTGTCATGCACTGTGATAAGCTCTGGCATGTAAAGAAAGTCATATACACAATCCTTGTCCTTACACAGGTTATATTCTAATGAGGAGAAAATTTTGGTCAGGTCTTAAAATCTAAACCTGATTTCAGAGCTGTGGTTCACTGATTCTCCACTATGAGGAGAGAAGTATGCCTTATGGTCATTTCTCTAAGCACAGGAATGGAGTCAAGACAGCTTTGAGCAGAATTGTGATTCTTTCCCTTTACATCTCTTTACAAGACTATGGTAATTATACTTTATCCTCCAGGTTCTGTTTGCTTCACATTGAAATATCTCTTTCCAAATTTCTCTGAATTCATCATATTTCATATTCATTACAATATGATAATATTCTATTGCATTCATTGGTTTTATTCTTATGCTACAATTTTAGGGAACATCTAGGTGGCGCAGTAGGTAAAGCAGAGGACTTGGAGTCAGGAAGACCTGACTGCTAATCTAGTCTCAGACATTTATTAAATGTGTGACATTAGTCAAGTCACTTAACCTCTCTTTGCCTCAGTTTCTTCAACTGTAAAATGGAAACAGTAATAGCACCTATTTCATGGGGATTTTATGCTGATTAAATGAGATCATATTTGTAAAGTGCTTAGCACAATGCCAGCACATCACGGTTGCTTCACAAATGCTTCCTTCCTTCCACCTTGGATTTGTATCAACTTTGTTTCTACATCTTTGCCACGAGGGTGCTAGTTTAATAAGTATGTTCTGCTGTCATAAATGATGACAGCAAAATGATGGTAAATATCATCACTTTTCATGAAGATGTTCCATATGATCTACAAATTTAATGTGAAAATTGAGAGATCCCCATCTTTCAAGACTCAAATTTGATTTCCTACTCTATAGAAGTTTAGCATAAAAGTTCCTTTGAATAACAAGCTAGAAAGCCTTCCCTTTACCACACCATGAAATTTACTTGATTTTAAAAGGAAAAAAATATTATTTAGAAAAGTGATAAGTATCATGATGTAGTATATAGGAAATGTTGAGTTCAGAGGTAAAATGACCTGGGATTGAGTCTTACTTGGGATGGCCATTGGCTGTGAGGCTCTGGGTAAGCCATGGGAACTGTGTGTCCTACGGGGCTTTCTAATGCTAAAAGCAGCACTGAAGTCATTCAGCATTTTAGAGGACATTTCCTCATGAAGAATTGTCTATACCAAAGAAATCTTTGATTGAAACCAAATTAAATACAAAAATATTAATAGTAAGATAAAACTTAGTACCTATAGCTCCATGATGAGGAAAATGCACCAAAACATCCATTACAATAATCAGAAGCCAGAAAAGCAGTGTCTAGTAGGTTTCAAGTAAGCCAACCTGTGCTTTGTGAGTGCTACTCACTAAATGTATGACCTTGTTTAGCTTTATTGCAGCTTTCTGGCTCTCAATTACTTTACCTTATTTATTTGTTGTTCTTAATGAGAGAGCTGGGCTGGATGTCTGTTAAAAGATCTCTCCATTCCTATAACCTATCTTTCAAACATAATATTTTATTTTCATCTCTTAGACAAAATGCCCTCTTGAGATCTATCTCTGTAACTTAGAAATTTACTTTAAAAAAAAAAGCAACATAGCATTTGCACAAAACACCAACCATCAAAAATTGAAAGCTTTAGATAGGCATATTTCCATGGCAGTTAGCTATTGATTCTGTTTCTAATCTAAAAGGTAAAGTCTGTCGCCTCTATTTCAAGGTAATTGTCAAACTTCATCGAATAGACAATGAAAGATTCCTTGGTTTGAGCCAGCATCCCCAAAGTCTATGGAAACCTTGACTGCCCAGAAGTTTGAAAAAGGGATGCTCTCTGTCAGCACTTCTGATTTTTGCCTGACATAAGCAAGGCTTTTTAAAGCCTAGTCTTCCATTAGTTTTTGGAAGGATGTTTGGAAATAGTGATGCAGAAAAGTCCTTTTTCCCAACTCACATAATATATAATGGTGAGATGAGATGAGCTGTACAATAGATAAATATAAGCAGGTATATTATGGTGTTTGTTTTCAGGCCAGATGCATAGGGAATCCCAAAAGCCTTCTCTGATCAGCTGGTATAAAAGCTGCATTTGGGGTCAGACACTCAATGATCGCGTGTATTGGGGAGGAGTGACAAGTGTTAGCAGTTGTCCAGACCCAAGGGATAACCCAAGCTAAAGTATGTCTTTGCAGTTACTTAGGTCAAGTTGCAGATATCCTGGCTACTATCATTAAATATTATGACTGGTTGTTATGTCAGAAGTAGAGAAGATGTTTTGGAAATGTTTGAATTAAGCAATTGAATAACAGAACAGAAGAATCTTGAAAGTTGGGAGAAATATAAGAAAATATCAAGTCTTATCCATGTGAGTCTGAAAATCCCTGTAGAATAGCCACAGTGAGGCACAATTCAACTTTCACTTGGAAGACAAAAGAAACCAGCTTCCAAAGAAGTCTTTTCCACTTTAGAACAGAATTTGTTTTTTAAAAGTCCACACCTTTCCCCACCAAAGTTAAACTTTTTTTTCCCCCCTGTATCCTCCTTCTGTAACCTTTGAGTCCTTTTGGGGATCTCTGGAACTAAGTTAAGAAAAAAAGTTTAACTTCTTTTCCATGTAACAGTCCTTCAAATGTATGAAGACATATAAGTAATCAGTGTGTGAACTTTCTTTTGGGGGGTTATGAATGGTCCTCAGTCTGGAAGTATTAAAAGCAAAGACTTAAAAATACTGTTATAATTTTCCATATCAAGACTCCATTTTGGGGGGGAGACATATAATCAATTTATTTATTCCTTTCCTGAAAAGAAACAAAATATCTACACAATTCCCACATTATGATTCTGAAAATAATTGTTTGGACCTATTGTGTTTTGCTACTAGTTCATTTATCTTAAAAATGTTATGTCAAGTCATTGTTATTATTATTTTATTTTCTTTAAATCTTTCCTTATCTGTTCATTCGCCAAACTTGAAATAATATTTCTTAACAACTAACTTATTATTTTAATTCATAGATTTTTGTTTCATTTTGTTTGATTTGGTTTGGTATTACTTTGCTCCCTACTTTAAAAAAAATCATGATGTCTGTATGAATAGAACTTAATTTTTAAAAAATTCTTACGTGATTATTTATGTAAGTAATATTTGTAGAAATGGATTGAAGTAGTTTATGTGTCTGAGAGCATCTGCGTACAATTGAATGAAGTGGAAAGGTCCATGGTAGTTAATGAAGAATTACACTCTCATATTTGAAACTGTCAAATATTTTTACTATTACAAGTATCCTAATAGCTCTTTCCTCCTGTGCCTTCCCTTTCCTTCTTCTCTCTTACCCTCCCCTCTCCTCTCAGCTTATTTTTATAGAAGTTACAAAGATCAGTTAAACTTATCCTTTAAAGGGCTAAGGGTGACTTCTTGAAACAAAAAAGAGTTTTGGTTTTAGTGGGGATACAGTTATTGGAAAAAATGGTATTAAAATAAGAAATGATACAAAAATATTATCAAAAAATATAATTCCCTGGAGTAGAACAGTGGAACAAAACTGAGAGGCTTGGGTGGGGGTGGGGAAGTAGATTATGTAAGTAATTGATGGCTAACAGTTGTCACTAGCAAATTTGGGAATTTTTTTTTCTTGAACCCAAGACTATAGTTTATATAGAGGCCAATTTTGTTTTATTTTATTTTATTTTTGCTTTTAGGCAGTTGTGGTTAAGTGACTTGCCCACGGTCACACGGCTAGTAAGCGTCAAGTGTTTTATCTGAGGCCGGATTTAAACTCAGGTCCTCCTGACTTCAGGGCCAGTGCTCTATCCACTGCACCACCTAGCTGCCCCTATAGAGACCAATTTTGGGGCAAATGTTGATTTTTAATCTGATGCATAATCAAAATGTGTTTGCTAAAGTGTAACCATCATTTTATTTAATTATTTTTGATTGACCTCCATTATTTTTGCATTGTTTTCAATGGTGCTGAGAGTATTCCAATGAACTTCAAAACTTAGATTATAAATACATATTCATAAGCTTCCTGTTTAGCTAAATGGATAGAAAAACAGCAGTGAGAATAGCCAAGATTTCTGTAGGAATGAATAACATTGCTTATTTAATTGTGAACTTTCAGAGCTACAAGGGACCTTTGAGATACTTGAACCTATGTCTAGCATTTAAGGAAAACCTATCTCTCTCATATAAGGAAACTGATGTCCTGAAAGGTAAAGTCATTAGTTGAAGACCACATAGTTTGTTGGTAGCAAAGCTGGGTCTGGAATACTGTGTCTAGAATCACAGATTGGGATCATTACCATTATGCCACATTATCATTCTTACAAAAGAAATTGATGATTAATGAGATAAACAAAAGTGAGATTTTCTGGGTTTTGTTCATTTATTTGTTTTTTCCCTTTCAATAAGCTAGGCTTATATGGGTATTTCAGTAGTCATAAACTTTTCTTATATAAATAATGGAAATTATTAGCATATTTATTGTTTCAGAATTTCTTAATAACTCCTGGATTTATGTGCTGTGTATAGGATGTTATATCAAGAATGCTGACCGCAGTTCTAGGAAACGTATTTGATAAAACTACCTGATGTCCTTAGTAGGGAAGAATTATTTACAAGCTAATGACTTCAGCTCTGTTTACACTTCTATTGTCAAGTCTAGTAATTTGTTTTTTTTTAAGTACCATCTTCATAAAAGCCTCTAGTGCTTATGAATAAATAAAAATGTGTTTATATTTTCACAAGTATTTTTTAAATTTAAGTGTATCCATCTTGAATCTCAGTATTCTCAAAACAGACTCATTCCTACTATATCTATGTGAGAAATATATATACCCTTCCTATACCTTTATTTATCTCTATTTCTATCTATCTCTACATACATGCATATACAGAAATACATATTATCTTTCTATTTCTAAGTCTATATTTATAATTTCATCTCTATATAACTGGATCTTATTCTTTGTCTCTGCTTCTATATGCACATCCATATCTATATTTGTACCTATAACTATATCTTTGCCTACTTTTTTTCTATTTTTCTATTTCTATCTTCATTGCTAATACGTCTATGAGTCTTTATACACATGCACATATGTAGAATACAACATATATATGTAATATATTTAATGAATATGTGGGTACATGTTCAGTTATGTGCATTATATACAATTAAATAAATTAAGCTAATGCATTTTAATGCTTTAAGGTAAACTAATACTTGGTAACATGTGTGTATATATGTATGTAGATATATATGTATGTATAGCCAATGTTGAAACTTCAGTCACAATGTGTCTAGTCAACATCTACCCAACAATTTATTTATTCACTGATTCTCCAAGCACAACAGAATCCTAATATCAATAAAGTAATAACAGTGACTAACTCCCAGTTGCCGAATGCTTGCAAAGTACACTGCCTTGCACATAGTAGGTGCTTACTAAATGTTCATTGCCTTGACTTTTCACACAGTCACCTTGTTATGTAGGGAAAGCCAGTATTATTGACTCCATTTCCCAGATGAGGAATATGGGGTTGTGAAAAGGTAATGGACTTGCCCATGTTTACATAGACTCTAAGGATGTATATGCACACTGTTGCTGTAGGAAGACTGCAAACCTGGAGATTTGTCATCTAATCCTATCATTGTCACTCGCTTCCTAAATTGGCATATAAAACTGTTAAAAAAAAGAAACTCAGCAACATTAATTTTATGGTATTTAGCTTTATCTTAAAAAAGCATTTAATTATACATAAGATGACTAGGGAATAATTTTGGTGAAGGGAAAAAGAGTTGATGAGGATGATGAGATTACAACAAGAATTTTATTTTTATCTTGATCAATGGAGGTCAAATAGCAACAATAATGAGAAAGTCACTATCCTGGTTCTATTTAGTTTCATTCATGTTCTATAAAGCCATGGTATCAAACTCAAATAGCAAAAAGATCCATGTATGTTCCATATTTATTTTAAAACCACAAATTAATATTTTTATGTTTGTTATATTTTTATTTATTTTGCTAAACACTTCCCAATCATGTTATAGTTCATACTGTGAGAATTTTGCCCACTTGTACATCTGGGTCATGATGTGGGTGGAGTTTGACAGGAGTAGAAAGGGTCACATGAATGATGAAAATAATGGCTTTTTTCTGCTAGCATAAGTACATTGGGTTGTAAGGCTATTTACAATAGATTCACTGAGAGTATCCTCAATAAAATTCTAGTAGCAGATACAATGATAATGATGATGTATATTCCTTGTCCTTTCTTAATTTTTTTACACACACATGTATGTATACATTATATATATATATATGAGATACATATGCATGTGCAGGTATGTTGTATATGGGTCTTTATTACTTAGAACAGTTCAGAGACTTAGAGATTTAAGACTTATAAAATGCTTTCCTAAATTTCGGGAATAGAGCAAAGGAGGCTGAATAGCAAATAGAGAAAGCATAACTATTTTCAATGAAGACTAAATATTGGAACTCAAAAGGCAACCCAAACATTGAAGAGTTTAAAAAAAATTACATCTGGTATATAATCATTTAATAATAGTGGATCATTGAAGGACTGCATTATTTTCTTCAGCTACCTCCATATGGGAAATGATTGTATCCTATGACTGAATGGTTAATGATGAAAAAAAAATCTCATTTCTGAATATCTGAAGTAGATAGCAAGCATTATTATTAGTCCAACTAATAATGTTTAGCTAGATGGGATCTTAGCTGTCATCTCACTCAACTACCTCATCTTACAGATGAGAGGATGAGAAGAAACAACTTGTCCAAAGTCATGCAGGTAGAGAGTAGCAGAGCCAGTTATGCCAGCAAGAAATCCGACATTTGTCCGGTAAGCAATGGTGTTGCCCCTCTCATTATCTGATTACTTTCAAATTTTAATTTTGATGAGAAAATTTATTCTATAAGTCTTTTTTGTTTTTAAACTTATTTTTGTAAAAAGTCACATGAGCCATGTTTTCCTCAGCATTGTCACTAATATGTATCATACGTAGTCTATTTACTAGAATGTGTTTCTAGCCCCTATTTTGAAAAGAAAATCAATGAGAAATTTTCATGTCACACACATACACATATATATTTATACACTCCTACATATAACTTAATGTTATATATGTATACACACATATTTTAGGGGCACTAAGTATTTGTGACTGCTAAAGGGTCATAGAACCCACAAGTGTCAGAGGCCCGGATTGAACCAAGATCTTTCTAAATCTGAGGTAATTCACTAGTAGCCACTTTTCCATGGTTCCTGTCAATAAAATAGATTTATATAAGCATATTTACCCACCTATACAATTATGCATACAAACATAAACATATACATATACACGATACATGCAACATACTTCTATGTCCACACATATTTACAATACACACATGAACATATTATATGCACGTTTGTGTACACATACAGTATGTATAGGCATGCACATATACATACCTGTACATATACACATACCTTACAAATATACATAGATATCTATATAGATCTCTGCCTCGTCCTTTCCCCAGAACCTAGCGCTGTGGTCTGGACAGATTGTTTAAGCTGATGTGTTTTATAGCTGAGAAAACTGAGGTTTGGAGCTTTAAATGTTCGCTCGGCCCCAGTTGTTAACTCTGCAGGAGGGATTTGAAAATGGGTCTCCCTCCTCTATGCCAAATACCAGCTATGTTTATAATGCCACCTCCTCTAAATGGGGGGGGATAATTTACCCTCAATTAGATAAGTATACTTATTTCTTACAAGGCATCAAGTAGATCCTTCATAAAGGAATAAAGAGTTATTTTAGGCTTTATCACTCTTTGCTAGGAATTGTTGGGGATATTGCTATTTTTTTCATTGTCTTGGGGTACAATTCCTAACCTTGAATGGGAATTGATAAATGCTAACAATTTCCTCCACATCCTTCCTACTCCTCTGCAACAGAACTCTTTAATTTGAAAGTGAAAACAACCAAGGTCACTGGGAATTGAAAAAGGGGGAAATGGGAGTATATTTTATCGACAGACAGCTGGGGAAAATGTTGGCCCAGGCATAGACAGCCCTTGGTTCAAACCCAGTCTGCCTCCTGTGTTCTGTGTTTTTTTTTTTTTGATCCATTAGGCATCCCTTAAACTCTCACTCAGGGCCACCAGGAAACTCTAAAACCGTGTTAGACTCAGCATTGGTACAAGCTTTCTTTCCTGGAATTCCCTATACTCCTGAAATCCCAAGCTGGAGAACCCCCATCCAAATTTCTAAAATATGACATATTATAAGCCAACTCTAATACAGTCCCATGTCAATTACTTTTCACAATGTGCCTGGCACAGAGTAGGTGTTAAATGAATGCTTTTAATGAGGGCTCCTGTCTGCTCGAGATGCATTTGGGAAATGTATGAACGAGTACCTAAATGACAGGGGGAGGGTAGTACAATGAAAAGAATGGGGCAATTGGGAGTCAAGGAGTAGTCCAAATTCTAGCCCTTCTAGACAAATTGTCTTACCTCTCTGGGCCAGAATTTCCTAATATGTAGAAAAAGGGAGCTAATGGCATCTGGACATAGAGTCAGAAAGAACATGAGTTCAAATCCAGCTACAGTCACTTGTCAGCTGGGTAAATTTGGGCAAGTCACAAACATCTTTCTGCCTCAGTTCCTCATCTGTAAAATGGGAATAAAAATGACACTTTTTCTTCCCCCAGAGGTTTTTTTTTTCTTGGAGGATCAAATTAGATAATATTTGTAAAGCACTTTGCAAAAATTAAGGAGCTATATGTAAATGCTAGCTATTATTATTATATGCATGACAGAGGTGGGTGAACTAGAGTACTTTAGTATTCCTGCAGTTTAAAATTTGATTTTAAAACTCTTATGTTTTGGATAATATACTTCCTTATCTATAAATCTCACATAAAATCTATCTCTCTGTGTGTGTGTGTGTGTGTGTGTGAGGAGAGAGAGAGAGAGAGAGAGAGAGAGAGAGAGATTAGATTTGGACTACGTGCACCAAGTCATCTTGAAGTAGATTCTTTTTAATAAGTAACTTATATACTTGTATGAACCATTAGCCTTTCTTTGTATGCAGGTCTGTTCAGATGAGTATGAAGTGGTTTTCCATAATTGACACTTTCCAAAAGAGGGAAATGTATTACTTTATTTCATATTCTTGCCATAGCAGGGCAGAAATTTATGTATTCATGGTATCTGCCAGAATATGACCTTTAATTACCTTGTTACCTGACTATTAACATAGAATTTGTGGAGTCATAAATTTAATCTCCAAATTTATATCTGGATGAAACAAAAGGAAATTATCTTTTAAGGAGTGGTGCTGCTTCCTCTAGTAAGGTGTTATAATTAATCAATTCAAGACAACTCAGCGAATAGTCATGAAGTGCTCACTATAGGTTCAATATGGAGTCTACAGCCATAGACATACACATGCACACACACACATTCCTTTTCCTTCAAGCAGCATAGATTCTATTGGGAAATTAAAGAAAAAAAGGTACATAGTAAAGTATGTGAGGTATAAGGATGAGAAGTATGAGAAAATGTTGTGAGGAGATCTTTGGTGAGATGCCATAAAGGAACACAAACACACAAAAATCACAAGTTGTACAGTTTATTACCCCCAGTCATGCTAATAAGTGACTCCTCATCCCTTCAGTCCCAAGGGTAAGTATAAGCAGTACCTCTGATGGGCGTGTAGTGGGCTATATACTCCCCTGAAGAGCTCATTAGAAAAGTCTGCTAAATTGATTATTATCAGGAGAGCTTTGCATACCTAGCATAACTGGCTTAGATGAAGATGGCTAAACTACACATTTGTTGCATAGGAACTTACTTTCTAAGACATAAACAGGTCAGTCTGTGTTCAAACATAGAGTAACTTTTGTAACTTGGAAAATATATTTGAAATAATTCCAAGAAAATCATTCTAATATATCAATTATATTCAGTTTTGAAAAGTGACTTAATATATATTTTATTCGTACCTGTCCTGAAACTTACAATATTGTAAAACCCTATAATTATTGCTCAAAGCTCAAAGTACAGGCTATATCCTAATGAAAGTCAATAAAAAGCAGATTAGGAATAGATTTTTTTTTTGGAGGGGAGCATTATAATTAATAAAGGACTACCATTCACAATATTTTAAGGGAAATTTTCAAAAAAGAATATCAAATATATCCATTCTTCCCATTTCCCTTGAATACATATACACAATGTAGACCTTTCTTTTTTTATTGAAAATATAAAATGCAATCACAGAATAATAATGAGAAAGGAAACCATGATGCAAAGAAAAAGAATGGTCTAGGGGCAGCCAGGTGGCACAGTGGATAGAGCATTGGCCCTGGAGTTAGGAGCACCTGAGTTCAAATGTGGCCTCAGACACTACACACTTACTAGGTGTGTCACTCTCGGCAAGTCACTTAATCCTGATTGCCTCAAAAAGAAAGAAAGAAAATGAATGGTCTGATAGAAAAAGTGTTACACCTGAAATCCTTTTTTTCACATGGATTTCTTTTCTGGCTGCACAATATCAAAGGGTAAGATGGTAGACCATGACAAACCACCTAAGGATGTATTAGCATGATAAAAGATCTTTTGCATACTTTCCCCAAATTATGGCTGATAAGGCCGCATACAACACCATTGAATGAAATGGGAGGGGAAAATTGAACAGAAACAAAGCACTCTTCTTCAGTCTGAAACATTCATTTCTTTATTCCTTTACATCATCACAACATACAAAAGGAAATCTGGTCTTGCAAAATTATGCCAGCATTGAAGTAAATAAAAATTTAACTGAAGTAGCTTTGATTTCATTAATATGGGGATGGGTAAAATCTAACTGATGCTGGAATGTTGGTGGCAGCTATTGTCCCATACCACCAAATCCTTTCCCCCATTTTTAACACTAAAATCATTGGGCTACCTTTATAGCGGAAGCAAAGAAATACAAAACTGTCCTTATGCTAATGGATCTTCAACTCTGGGAAGACAAGATATATACAGATGAAGAATTATTTAACATGTCTGTCTGTCTGTCTCTCTCTCTCTCTCTCTCTCTCTCTCTCTCTCTCTCTCTCTCTCTCTCTTCTCTCTCTCCATATGTTTTGTGTATCTCTATTGAGGTGATTTAAGGCAGTCAGACCAACATTTAAACACACACACACACATATGTACACACACATACATACAAACATACAAACACAAAATCTGTTTAGTTTGGATTCTAGGGAATGATTCAATCTGGCTGAAACAAAGGACATGTATTGAATATAATGGAAATGATACAGCGAACAAAGGTTGGAGTTAGATTTTGAAGAACTTTGTTTACAAAGCTAAATAATTCAGACTTTCTACTTTTAGTAATCAGGAACCATTTTTTTTTATTTTTGTTTTTGAATGAATAAATGAGCTATTTAAAGTGTTACTTTTAAAAGTTTAATAAGGTAGGAGTAGTCTAGATAGATTTAGACAGGAATGATATTTTCCCAGAATCTAGCACAATGCCTTGTTCTTAATAACCATTGCTGAAATGAAGTAAAAGCAGAGAGACCAGTCAGGAGCTTTTGTAATAGTGAACTTACAAATTGTCAATGGCCTGAACGAAAGCAGTATTGATATGAATGGAGAGGTGGAGGGGAGAAATGCTAGAGATATGCTGGAGGATGAATAGATTTGGTGAATAGTTGTATATAAATGTCAAGGGAAAAGAAAGACAAAGTTGATTTAGGTCTTGAGCCTGGGAAACTGGAAGAATGATGATACTATTACTTTCAAGAGAGGGATCATGTTTACATGTAAAATGGCAAGTTCAGATAAATGGTCATATAGGTACAGAGAAATAAGTCATGAAGATTGTGCTACTGCTAAGTCCTATCTGGCATAAGTAAGTCTATCTTTAGCCTATGTTTGAGCCTCCTATGTGCCAGAAAATTCCTATGTATAGATTATTGGTTTAGGCAACTTTATTTGGGTGAAAGATAGAAAGTTCTCTGGATTACAATCAGTTTAGCAAACTTATTCTTTTCCAGGTATTCAAGGTTAACAAATATTCATAATCACAATGCCCTTGTGGTCCACAAGGGAGTGGAGTTTGCCTTTCAGACATATTCCTGGTAGACTGATACTTTTTCTTCTTTGACTCAATCCCTGTGAATCTTTCCCACAAAGCCAATCATATATGAGGGTAAAGACCAAGAGATGTGAGTTTTTGCTAGGGAATGCATCCCACTGTATACCTGAGTCATTATTCACTTCTGTGCCCATGTGACTCTCAGACTGGAGAGCTGCACAATTGCACACCTAAGAGTAATAACCTGCCTAACTCATCCTTTGAGTGTTTATGTTCCTTCTCAGCTACTTCTCTTTCAAGATTCCTTTACCCAAGGCAGAATAAATCAGTGTATGGATAAATACTTTACATATATATGCATAAGTGTTTTATATGTTTATATGTGTGTAATGGTTAGGGTTGATTCTGTAAATCAATTAAATTACTCCATCCCATTTAAAGTAGGTTTCAAAATGGTAAGCCCTTATTCATTTACTGAGTGAAACTACATCTAGATAATTGACTAGATGTTAACAAGAGCTGGACATCTCTTTGAATTAATTAATTTAGATTTGGTTCAGCAGGCAATCTATTCTGATTGGGTTAAAGACTTGGTCACTGTGTAAGAATTAATAAAAACCAAGCAGCTATTTGAGAAATGAGATGAAATTTTGAAGGTAGATGGGATTTTGAAGGTATTCCTCCTCTGAGGCAGAAAGTACCAACAGTACAGGCAAAATCCATGAAAACAGAAAGATAAAAAGGACCGAAGTGCAAAAGAGAGGGGTAAGATCGAGGAGGGCCTACAAACTTATAAGCATCTCAGATTGGAAGACTTGGGCTGAAATGACCAGTTGTACATTTTAAGACAGAGAGACAAAGCTCTACTCAAGGAGAGGCTTAGAGCAATATGATGGTTTCCCTGCTTTTTCTCTAATATGACCTCAATAGAGTAGCAGAACAGGGGCCCTTGTGCAACTTAGGACCTATTATATTTTTTCCAGTATTAAAGTGAACTAATTATTGAAACAAGGTGCTATTATTTGTAATTATATGTACGTGGGTATAGGTATGTATTTATACACAGACACATATATCGGTAGGTGCCCAAAGAAATATATGTGTATATATCCATATCTATATATTATATCTATATCTATATATATATATATATATATATATATATATATATATGTGCATGTGCGTGTGTGTGTGTGTTTGCATGTATTTCTGTTTACACACACACGCGTACACACTAATATATCTACTTACATAAATGGATATACACATGCATACCTGAAACAAGGTATATGTGTGCATGTATGTTTGCATATGTCTGGAAAATCTTTTATATAGATATAAACTAAGGATACACACATATACACATGCATACACACAACTATATATGTACACATATTTAAACAGCAATCTTTACATTTGAATTCACTTTAGTGCTTATTAAGAATTTTTCAAGGTACATTATTCACCTGAGAAATCACATTCTACCCCATTTTATCACTTCTGGTCCTTTGGATGAATAGGTATCTGGTTTAGGTACATGTATCGTTAGCCTACATTATACGTAAACAAATTATTAAGGGTGAGTTGATTGCTCATGATTTAAATGTTTATGGATGTGTTTTATTTATTGGATAGTTCACAGAAGCTGTGGCAATTTGCAGTTTAATACAATATATTTTCTAGCAGTGTCAACCAGAAAAAAAATGTATAACTCTCTATCTGTATCTATCTACCTATATCTATATCTATAATCTATCTATCTATATATCTGTCTATCTATCTATCTACAGATAGATAGATTGAGATGGAGAGATAGATGTTTACTTATTAGAATACAATAGCTCCATTTCCATGGGTGGTAGCCATTTGTCCATATTGAATACTGTTGAATCCCTGAGGGAATCAGTGAACTGAATGTTTCCTTCTGAGGAAAGATAATGAATAAATAGAAGTCCAAGTCTCTGCCTTTATTTAGCTTAAAATTCACTTTGATATTAACAAGCATTCATTAAATGCTTACTATGTTCTAGAGACTCTACCAAGCTCTGTGGATACAAAGATAAAACAAAGTACCTCTCCCATCCTTTACCACTATGTTAGCTTAGTTATAATTTTATGGCAACAACAAAAGAATCATTTGTTTAGAACTTGTTTGCTCCGCACATGTTGCTTTTCCTGCAATCTCCTATTGCCTCATACAAGGGCCCATTGTTTTGTATGATCTGTGAATATTGTCAGACTCATGTATAAATTCAGCATTTTAGAGCAACTACAGCAATAATGTCCCTTTTGGTGTTTAATTGCTTAGTAAGTGGAAAATTGACTCAATTACTATTTACATATTCAGGATAGCCCTCTCTATTTTATCATTATGGATTCACAATGAGTAGATTGGCCTTAAAGCAGCACTCTACACACCATATAATGGTTTGAGGGGAATGTTTTCTTTTTCCTTTCAGTTGTGTTGATACATTTTTTTTTAAGATTTTAAATACTTATATTTGCTTTAAGACTTAAGAAAGTATATATTTTTCAGGAATGATATTAGATTAACCAAATCACTCATTTGTACATGCTCAAGGATCTTAGGATCGTGGACCTTATTGGTAACATTTATACTTTCCTTAAAAATCTACAAAAGTGCTTTTAATATGTTGTCTTATTTGAAGTAGGTGTGATTGTTGTCCCCCATTTCATAGTGGAGGAAATGGAGGCAGAGAGAAATTAAATGACTTACCAAGGTCATACATCTATTCTGGCTGAGTGGTAATTTCTTGACTTTAAGCCCAGAGTCACCTAGAAATAGAAGAGGCTTTGGAGGTCATTTAATCCAACCCCTTCATTTTAGAGATGAGGCAATTAAGAATGATGGAAATTTAACTGACAATATTTGTCAGGTTGCTTCCAGAAAATCATTCCTGGCTCATAGGATCATAGATTTAAGCTAGAAAGTGATATTGAGTTCCTGTAGTCCAAAGCTTTCATTTTATGGATGAGGAATATAAGGCCTCAAAATCTAGTAACTTGCTTAAGTTTACATAGATAATAAGTGTCAGAACTGGAATATAAACTCAGATTATCTGATTTCAAATATAATCTTGTAAACTAATTCTCAACTTTTTCAATTATATTCTCTCTTCTTTTGCCCCGCTTTTTTCAACTAAATGTTAATGGTCCTTGGCTGTAGGATTCTTAGCAACTAATCTTTATACATCAGTTCTCTCTTGGAAGTCCTTATCCATTCCCAGAATTCATCTATTACATTTATATCTCCAGTCGTACATTTTGTACTGTGAGATCGAAATCTGTCTCTCTCTGTCTGTCTCTGTCCCTGTCTCTGTCTATCTCTCTGTCTCTCCATCTTTATGTCTCTCTCTCTCTCTCTCTCTCTCTCTCTCTCTCTCTCTGTACCTCTGTTCTCTCTGTCTCTTTCTCTCTCTCTCTGTACCTCTGTTCTTCTCTGTTCTCTCTGTCTCTTTCTCTGTCTCTCTCTCCCTGTCTATCTCTTTTTCTCTGTCTGTGTCTCTGTCTCTCGGTCATAATGTTGGTGTTTCAAGCTATCATGCTTTATAGCTAGACACTGACTCATTTTACTTTCAAACATGCCTCAACATACCTTCTAAATCCCCTAAGCCTGTAGGGAGTACACTTACCTTGTTTTAAATCTACTTGATCCTTCCATCATCACCATCACCATCAATCAATCAAGTTATTGAGTCTAGCCAATCTGATGTCCCTAACACTTTTGGCATTCATTCCTTTTATTTTTTTTCCTATTTTTCATTGTCATGAAACTTATTTCCTCTTGTGTGACCTCTTGTTATAATCTTTTAACTGGCCCTTCTGCCTTGTCTCTGTCCAGTTCAAGGCATCCTCTTTACTGTTTCTGAAGTAATTATTCCAATTCACCTGAGACTGGTTGCTTTTTATTACTTTCATTTATATTATTATAGTCATTTTATATATGATTTTTTTGTTCTCTTCACTTTCTATAAACAAGCCTTTGTGTATTTTTTTTCCTCCAAATTCTTCAAATGTTCTTTCTTTTGCAAAGTAGTAGCACATATTACATACAAATACCATATCATTTGCTCGTTGACTTGGGAAATGCCTATGATAGAGACTTACTCTGTTTCCTGTTGTCTTTTATACCACTGACTGCCTCCAGAAACCCTGCCAAAATCTACAGCATGCTACTCTCTGTGTGTTGGTGTATATATCAGACATCACACTGAGGCTCAGATGAACAAATGTATGTTAAGAAATTTGCAAACTTTAAACACTGGTATTATTTTATAGTGCGATTCTGAACACTCCTAGCTTTGCTCCAAAACCGTTCATGACTTAACCATTGACAATTTACTGAAGTCTAGAGTCCTTAACATGACACTTCATGGTATCTATACTTCAAATCCAATGCATTTCTTTAGCCTTATCTCTCAGAACTTTTCTCCCACCATGTGTTTAAGACAGGTTGAATGACTCCAGTTGCTCCTGTCTTTCCTGACTCCTGCCTTTTTTTCCCCCACTGCTTTGTCATGTTTCAAGGCCCTTTTCTTTTTATTCTTTATCCCACCTCCCATAATCCATGTAGGACTTCCACATAGCCTCCTGGCTATTTTCAAATACTACTTTCCCCATAAGTTTTCCTGATCCGTCATGCCTCTGAATTCCTTAAGCACTCTGCTTGTACTTTTCTTAACTCGCTTGTAATTTGAATATTTATATACACTTCTCCCAGAGTATAAGTTTAATGAGTGGAAGAAAGGAATGTTTTACTCCTGTTCAGATCTCCTCCACAAGATGCTTAACATAGTACCAGGTGTAAAAAGGGCACTTTTTTGGGGAAGAAAAGGAGGAAGATGATTGAAAAACATGGTTTTTCTCCCTTCTCTAGTTCTGTTGTGTAGCATTTTTCTCTGAAATTTTATTAAAAAGAATGTCACTATCTGCCAATGTTGCTTGTGAAAAAGGAAGACTTTTAAAAGGTTACCATGTAACTACATTCTTCTATGCTAACATAATGCCAGTATGAGGCAAGTACCAGGATGCTGCCAGAACTGTGGACTACATTTCCTGCTTGAGGTGATTTCTGTACCATGATGTGATAAGATCTAGCTGATCACATGGAATTTTCATTCTCCCTGAATATTGCAGGATCATACTGAGACATTAAAAAAAAAGATCATATGTGATGTGTCACTCTCCTTAATCTTAAATACCTTTAGAAACAAAAGGGGAAAAATGTTTTAGGTTATATATACATATATATATATATATATATATATATATATATATATATATATATATATATATGTGTGTGTGTATGTATATGTATATATATGTATATATAATATTATATTATATATCATTAATTATTAACAATAATTATTAATCATATGTATATGTATTACCAAGTGGTCAAAGGATAAAAGGAGCAGTCCTGAGATAGTAACCAATTTTTTGTGACCCATAAGAAATAATGAAATGGACAGTTATGAGAGAAACTGGGAAGATCTTTAAGGAACTGGTGGAAAGGGAAGTAAGCAGAATTAGGAGAATCAATTTTATAATGAGAGTTTTCTAAAGATAAATACCTTTGTAAACTTTAGTGCTCCAATCAACGTACTAATAAACAAGGATGGAAGACAAGAACTGATGATAAAACAGACTACATAATTCTTTCCAGAGAAGAGATGTGGAATAAGGCATCCATTTTTTTTTGACATAGCTAATGTGATAATCTGTTTTACTGAATTATGAATATTTATTATTAAGGGGTTTTTTTCAGTGGGGAAAATTGTAGGGATATATAATAAGTGCATATAAAATAATATGTCCATATAATGTATATTTGTATGCATATAAAATATTTATATGCATATACACATACAGATATGTATATACATGCATATGTATACATAAATATATATAGGTAGGTATATGCTTATATTTGTATATATGTGTACAACTACAGATTAAAAGGGGAAAATACCTATTATAATATCACAAAATTTTAATATTTGAAGGGATTTTAATAGATTCCTCAATGTTAACCAATATTTTAAAAAAATATACAATTCTGTAATGTTAAAAAATGGTATATTTTGTTAGAATATGAATTTCTCAATTAATTCCTTCAAGGCAGAGACTGATTTCCTTTTGACTTTGCAATGTAAATGCTTAATACAGTGCCTGGAAAAGATATTTGTTTGTTGATTGGTCAAGTAGTCATTCAAACTCAGCCTGGAGACCTTCAGTGAAGGGAACCAAATTGCCTACTGAAGTACCACATTCTGTGTTTGTATGGAGCTCAGTTGGGGGAAGATTTTCGTGAAAAGCCTAAATCTACCCTCCCTGCAACTTCCATCTTGTTCCACCTTCTAGGGCAAAATAGAACAAATTTAATCCCTGGTACATATGAAAGCCCTTCAAATACTTGAATTCATTTTATCAGCTTCCAACCCTTTCTATACTGCACCCCCCCAAGCTAAACTTTCCCAGTTCTTTCAGCAGATTAGCATAAATATCATACT
Organism: Phascolarctos cinereus; assembly: GCF_003287225.1. Taxonomy (NCBI): domain Eukaryota; kingdom Metazoa; phylum Chordata; class Mammalia; order Diprotodontia; family Phascolarctidae; genus Phascolarctos; species Phascolarctos cinereus. The sequence goes on from NW_027556180.1 coordinate 24,769,657, forward strand.
GATATCCTTCTCTACTATCTCTTCTCTCTCTGACAAGGTTCTAAGATATGAATATCCTTCCTAAATTCCATAAATTACTTGGGATAAGTGGAAGGAAAATAATAAATACTGATTAAAAAAGTAAAAGAATCCAAAGGGAAAAATCCTTTCTATATGTTCAGCTAGGGGTATATGAAAACATTTTGTTATGGAATGGAAATGGAGGTAAGTCTTGAAGTTAGGGAGTATTTGGGTGGAGATGTGTATAAAGTATTTCCTAGAATGAGCAGTGGCCAGTTAATAATCATAGAAACTAGAGGTGAGTTGCTATAAGTGCATAATATCAAAAAAAAGTGGTAGTGTTTTGGCTGAACCATAGTTAGTGTGTAATGGTGCTAAAAATGTAGGTTGAAGCTGGGCTTGTAAAGGGCACTAAATTTAAAAAGAAAAATGTTAAGAGTTTATATTTCATGAGAGAGATAATTGGGAGCCACCGCAGTTTCAGTTGAGGAGTGAAATATGCCTTTACTCAGAAATATGGTTAAGTCAAATCACTCTGGCAATTGTTCTGGTGTGTGTGTGTGTGTGTGTGTGTGTGTGTGTGTGTGTGTGTATTTAGTATAAAAGAAAAAAAGCCATTGATGGTTGAAAAAAGTGACATTTAATAAAATAACATTTATATGTTTTAAAGAAACGATCAAGTATGTAGAATGAGATGGTTAATGTAGATTGTTGAGACTGGATATATTCTCCAAAGAAAATTGGGGGGGGGTATGGAAGGGGAAGGATAAATAGAAAAAAAATTATTGGCAAGTTCATAAGCACAGTTTGTGGCATAACATGAATTTTTGACAACAATTATATTTATCTTTACCTCACTAATTTCTGATTGGTTTATTCAAAGTTATACCAAATCTGCTTAACCTGGCGAGGGCACATTTCTGAATGTTCCAGTTTACTTTGTTTTTTTCTTAAATCAGTAATAAACATTTAGAGATCTTACCTGCCTCAGACCATTCCAAGTTAGTCTATGGTCTGTATAAACAGTATTTTCTGAGTGGCAGTTAAATATGGCTCCATTTTCAAGTTCTAGATCATGACTGGTACCCAATGATAGTAGCAAGGCAAAACAAAAAAGAAACAAAAAAAACCCCTCTGTATTTGTGTGTACACACACACACACACACACACACACACACACACACACACACACACACACACACATATGATGGGTTGGGATCTAGACCCCAGAAAGGAAAAACCCTGGACTTTCCCACATGGCCAAATCTCTGGAGTTCACCTGAGGCTATAGTCCTATCAACTGACATTTCATCTTTGCTATACCCAATCTCCCACTACTCTGTTACCCTTAACTTAGCCTAGCCCTCCATTGTTTTACCTCCCTATGACCCCCAGCCCCTTCCCAGCATTAATCATATCAAGGCTCCATTCTCCCTTGGCCACATGGTCCAGGTCCCTGTTGTTCTATTACCTCACAGTTTCTGCAGACTACTTGGCCACTCCTACATCCCTCCCATAATCTTTCTGTGTATAAGGTCCATCTTGTCTCCATTAAGGTGCTCTGATTGCTATAATCTAGCCAATAGCTCACTAATGTTTAGGTTTATTAAGAGTCTGGCCAATATGATGGGTCCTTAACAAACCTCGTCTTTGGCTGAAAGAAGACGGGTAGAATTCTTTCTGACAGGACACATACATTGTGATTTTTGGGTTCC